>NC_060273.1:9671180-9750199 GCF_021613505.1 Equus quagga | reverse complement strand
GGCGGCACGTGGGGCGCTGACAGCGGCGCCGGCAGGCCTGGGTGGGGCGGGCCGCGGCCGGCGTGCTGGGGGCCGGGCGGGGCGGGAGCGGCGGGCCGGGGACCCGGGGGGACCTGGGGGCCGCCCGTCCCCGGGGACCGCAGTCGCCCCTTGGAATCGGGACCGTATGTGACGGAGCGGGGGCCGCGGCGGATCAGCGCCACGAGGCCTGGAAGTGGGGACAGCTGGAGCCAGGAGCCGGCCGGGTGGGCGTTGAGAGATGCGAGGAGTCGGGGGGGACGGATGGCCGGGTTTCCCTTCACCTGCGGCCTAGACCGGAGAGCAGCTCTCGCTGCAATCCTGTTACTGAAGCTGTAATTACGTTTTAGACATCAATGGCCCCGAACCGTCCTGAAGGAATCCCGAGATGCATTGCAGTCTTGTGATCGGGCAGAAACTGTTGGCTATCAATACAAAGATCTTTTTCACCCTTAGCATATTGTAAAGTTCCCAAAGTGTCACAAAGTTAGAGCTTTTCACTTAATATGAATGTGTGTAGGAAACGACATTGATTCGTGTGTCCTCTTTCTTAAGTGGGACTTGGTCTTTCCTCCTTAGTGACACATTTAAAATTTTTATGGCGTTAAAATTGTTTACCTTATTCAGGTTGCTTGGCATAACTCGCTCTTTTTCTGCGTTCGTGTGTCAGTCATTAGTCTGTTCAGACACTTGGGCATTTGTTATAACCTAATAGTTGTCACGTGTCATTCTGACCGGAGCTAGTAGACAGGCTTTCGGTGGTTTCAAGTTCGGTCTTTAGAAATCTTCCTGTATTTAGGGGCTGTTTAAGTCATAGCGTGCTTTCAGGTGCTGATTTTGTAGGAATGCCAAATGAGTGAACGTTTTTGTTCACTCATTTGTTCTCTAGGATCCAAGTAAAGTATTCTCCCCATATAAACGGGCTTATTTTAGGAGCTGTCAGTATTAGCTTAAAGAGAAAAAGAAAAGAAAAGACTGAGGCTCCTTATTATTTCGCCAGGGTATTGCTGGAGTGGATCATAGACGTTCCCAGCAGTTTATAAGGGAGAGCAGATTGTTGATTTCTCTTTTAAGCTCTGTGTTGTAGTATTTCTTAGATAAGTGGACATCGTGAGTGTGCCCTAAGAGTTTGATTTCTTCAGAAACTTTTGCTACAGTTTTCTCTATAGAGGCAAAAAGAGTTTGGAGAGATAGTTTGCGAAGTATGTGGGCACACGGTTTGGGGTTGGTTTTATTGACCGGTATTTCTTTTACGTGTGTGGGCAGTTGACGTTTTCCCTTTGAACAAGGTAGCTTGGCTTTTCTTTCTTTGTTTTGATCCAGCCATTTTGACTTCCTAAACTAGTTCACTTACCAGCTCCTAAAAGTGCCTGTTTCCCCATATCTTATCCCACAGATTTCTCTTACCCAGCCGTTTTCTTTTGGGGGCCCCTTCCTTATTCTGACCCACCAGTACCGCTCTGGCTAGATCTCACACTCCATTTCCAGCCCAGGTAGCCATCAGCCAAACAGTCATCAGGGGACAGCCATCCGAGAGAGCGGTGGTCTGGAATGGTGCTCATTGTTACCTCTTATGCGGGAGGGCTGTCCTCTCTCTTCCTGTTACTTGCCGTTCCGCACTTTTACTCTTAGTCCTTTTCTCTGTGCCTCTTCTAGAAGTTGGAGATGTAAAAATGTGTAGGGAAGTGCTTGTCAGTAAAAAAGTCCCTACATTATGGTCAACTTTTTCTTTTTTATTGGAAACCTATTTTGGGGTGTCTGACTTTACCAGCTGCTTCTACAAAATGCCAGCTAATGTTAAAAAAAAAATTATCCCCTGTAGGATGTCTATTTGGAAAAGAATGGATTTTCTAAATTGAGATCCAGAGTTATGTGGGACTGTTGGATTTGCATGTTCCAGCCCATTCAGGTCCATAAAACAGCGCGTCAGAGCAGAGCACTGCACTGGGGAGAAGCAGGGGAGAATTAGAAAGAGCGCTTGCGTTGAAATTTACAAAGGAGGAACCATGAAGTTTGCACCTTTTTTTTTAGAGCAAGGAAATGGACAGAAGGGCCGGCGCGTTTTCTTTTGTTAAGCCATCTGAAATTTGTGATGGGTGTTTTTAAATTAGATACCAGCAGAGCTCTTGAAGGAGCCTAGAGAGAGAGCGCTAGAATGAATGACTTTTAAAATGGGTCTGTCTAGGATGAACGTCTGTCATTTCTTCTGAAAACACACTAGTTTGTTTTCTTCTCCTTCCTTCCTTTTTTGGGGGGAAATCCTTTCAGGGGTGCCTTGAACACCCAGTAGAGGAGGATGCTTTTGCACAGGGTGGCACTCACCTTCACTGGGAGGCTGCTGGTTGTGCCTGTGTCCAGCCACCCAAGTCACAACTCGGGATTCAGTGTTGACCTTGGATCTCTTTGGCAATTCAATGTAGGTTTCCAAAGAAATGATTAAGTAGAACCCATTTAAGTGTAATTAAGTGTAATTCATTTAAGTGCAGCTCTCTAGGATCCGAGTAAATTGGCTAAGTGATGCTCTTTAAGGTAGAGGTCCTGAAATGAATGAAACGTAGAAGACAAGGGTTAGATGTACTAGAACAAACATTTTCTGCGATAAGATGTTCTTATTTTAAGTGCCAACTTGCACCTAGTTCAGTCTTTTTTATTACTAGATGAGAAGCAGGTTTAGTGATGTTAATCAGGGTGACTTGGTGTCTTAGTCCTTTTGGTCTCCTATAGCAAAATACTACAGACTGAGTGGCTTATAAACAACAGAAGTTTATTGCTCACAGTTCTGGAGGCTGGAAGTGTGAGATGAGGGTGCCAGCCTGGTCAGGTGAGGGCCCTCTTCCCTGTTCGGGATGGCAGGCTGCTGACTTCTCGTGTCCTCACATGGGGCAAGGGGAGCTCTCTGGGGCCCCTTTATAAAGGCAGTAATCCCATTCAGGAGGGCTCCGCCTCCTAAAGGCCCCCCCAATACCCTCACATTGGGCATTAGGATTCAACATAGGAATTTGGGGGGACACAAACGTTCAGACCATCGCACTTGACTTTTAGAACTGCTGGAGCTTCTAAAGTAATGGTGCAGTGTCCTTTCCACCAGCCAGCCCCAGTACCTCAAAACTCGGCCGGTAAAGAATGTGAGTATAGGGTAAAAGCAGCAGGCCTCAGTAGGCCCTCAGGAGGAGTTGTCTCCAAAAAGGAGCACATTGTATTGTGGACCCTGAATTTTAAAGAGAAGTGTTCTGTTTTGTAGTGTTTGGCTTTTGCTGAATGCCTTGTTGTGGGGAGGGGGTTTTCTTAAGTGTACAGGTTGGTGGTTTTAAGTATATTCACAAAGTTAGGCAACGGTCACCGCTTGGTGGATGCATGTGAATCACTGAATGGTCTCAAAGGTGACCTCTTCGGGGCCACAGAGGCGAGAAGATCCAGAATTAACGTCATGGTGGTTTTGCCCAGAAGGGCTCACACACTATTATTACAGTAAGTGATACCTGTTGACAGATAGATAAGTTTAGGTAGACGATAGGTAGGTTTCTGGGCTTGAGATTTGTGTTTCTTTTCCTTTAAGACTGAAGTGCCTGCAGTAACAATTCTAATGTGAAGGATGTTCAGGCTTCGGTGGGTCAGTACAGGGAAGAGAGCAGGGAGAGGAGGTCAGGGAAAGGTTCTGTTCCTGGAGTGGTACTTCTTTCCCTACCTAACTTCCTACCTGGGTCTTTTTTCTCTGATTTCTTTCTAATCATTTCTTACCGATTATTAGATTGGGCTCTTGTTTCATGATTTTACTTGCTTGAGTGGCTCATGCGGGACACTGTAGGGAGAAGGGAAGCAGCGACTCGTGCTGGGCCGTGTTGAGCAGCTGGTGAAACTTAGAGATTTTGATTGGGACTAAACTTTGGAGCAGGTTTTATTTAGTGTAGTTAGTACCTAGCTTTTTGCATTCTTTTGACATTCGTTTATTTTTCACCTTTTCTGGAATGGTACTGCTTGAAAGGACGGCTGTTAAAATTTATCAGGGTAAGTGAGGGAAATATTGGAGAGGGCAGATTTTAAGCCTTGTTTTGCTTGCTTTTGTTTGCTGGGGAGGAAATGTCTTAAAGTATTAAAGTAGTATTGTTTTTCTGGTTGAAGAGAAAGGAATGAAAAAGATGTGATAACCTTTTGGGGTGAGTTAGCAGTATTAGAATGGAATTTTTTGAGATGTGGATCGCTCGTTTTGCTCAGATATATGTCTAGCAGTTAAGGAACAAACATTAGCCTGCCTGCAGAAGGCAGGATGCTGTGCTAGGCACTTGAAACGACACCACCGAGATGAATAAATGGTGGTCCTCATGGAGCCTAGAAAGGGATCCGTTTCCTCCGGGGGAAGACACGGCAGGGTAAGAGGGCCGCGCAGAGGGCATAGAGGGCTCCCAAAGCCCAGAAGAGAATTGCTCACACGTACCCTTGTGGACATCCTTTCAATCTTGTCACCCTAATCATAAAACTAAAGATCTACCTATTTTCTTAAAAAGTGGCCTTTGTGACTACCTAAAGTGTTTTTTTAATTGAGATAAAATTCACCCTTCTTGTATTTCTGTATTTTATTTAAGTTTGGTAGGAATTTGCTAGAGAAGAGTATTGGTTATCATTTTACACTGCTTGTCTCTTTCATATCAAACAGCAGTGAGCTACTGTGAGTCTGGCTAGCGTGTCTGTTGGGCACGTTCATTTAGAATTTCATCATTCTAGTCACAGTTCTTAAAAAGCTTTGGATAGCACAATCAGAAGGACCTGCAACTAGAATATACAACTAGGTATTGGGGGGCTTTGGGGAGAAGAAGAAGAAGAAAAGATTGGCAATAGATGTTAGCTGTAGATATTAGGGTGCCAATCTTTAAAAAAAAAAAACAAACCTTTGGGAAGCAAGAATTTGGTCACTAGTTGAAGGCAGCACTCCGAGTTGTACCAGTTCTCCATCATAATTCTGCTTTTCTAGGTGAGAGAAACACTTAGTAAAGACTTTTTGAGCGTCTTTCCCTAGCCTAGCCTAAGAGCAGTAACACCAAATTCCAAACCACATTCCGACTAGGTAATTGTATGTCACTTCCCTTGGAACAAACAAAAAGTGCATGCCTTAGAACGTCGTTGTGTCGACCGGAATTCCTGTTGGACCGTGTGGAACTCCAGTGGGTTGCCATACTACCAGGCAGGCTTTGTCCATCTCCTTTGGGTGGTTGCCTTTGGGCGCAGAGGGGTGTTTTGCTCCTATCTTTGCACCTCCTTGGGGCTATCTGAAATGGTTCTGGTTTATGTGTTTTAATACCCCTCAACTTGTTTTTGAAGTAGATGGGATATAAATCATAAATAAGACTATCTTTTTTAGGGTTATTTGAAAAATAAAGTGGAATTTTAGTTATCTACAGAAGGTCTAATCAGGTTGGTATTGGCGTATATAGGTTCTTAGAATGTTAGGGCTGGAGATGAACCTAGCAGTAATGCAGTCTCCTGGTTTTCGGATAAAGAAACTGAAGCCTAGAGATGCTAAGTGAATGTCTATGGTCACTCACAGATTTAATGACACAGTTGAGTCTAGAATCCAAATTTGCCAACTGCTAGTTCAGTGCTCTCTCCGCCGCACCGTGCTGCTTAATAACAGAAAGCAGGGCACGCCGAGACCTGATTGCTACAACCAGCGTGCTTCTCTGAGACAGGGGCCCTGGAGTTTGCCATAAATTTTATTCTTAAAAGTTTGTGTAATTATTATGGGGCTTTGAAATGCTTGTTGTAATAATAAATTTATTGAGCATTTACCATGCGCTTAACATGCCCTTATCTTCACAACAATCTCTCGAGGTATAGATGCTGTTGACCTGTTTTACTGAAAAGAAAATTAAGGCTTAGAGAAGCTGAATAACGTAATGCAGTGACTTGCCTGAATAAATGGAGGAGCGGGGATTAGAATCTAGGTCTGATTTCAAAGCTTATGCTAGTCATAGTAACTCTGCTAGTCCTTTCCTTGTGACTTGATATTAAAAGATCTTTTTGGCTGAGACATTTTTTCAGAAACTGGGCCCATGAGTTTGTGGGCTGTGGCACCATCTCCGTGTTCTGTCTCAGTAGCAGGGTAACGCTGTCATTAGCAGGCAATGCTCTAATTTAAAGTAATATTTTGAAATTGCTTCTTCCTACGTTATAGGAAATGGTGATATAAAATACAGCTCTGATCACCACAGTCTGCAACATTGTGCCTTTCACCTTTAGGCTGTTAGGTAGTTAAGGCAAAACCACGGACATCTGTGTGTTCTGTAGGCTCTTCTTTCTGGTGTCTGCCTTTATTATTTTCTAGTGTTGTCTATGGGAGAAAATACTTCAGTGTGCAATTTCGGTGAGACTACGTGGTCACTTGAGTGCTAGCAAATTTTTAGTTCTTTACTCACCCGTGCTTTAACATCTCTTGCAGATTGTTTCTCTGGTCCCTTCTTGGAAATTGACACGCATCCAGTTGTTTTTACTGAATGGAACCCTAATGAAAACGTAGTAAACATGTAGATAGACCTAGGGATTAGTGAGAAAAGTAAAGTGGTTAAGACCGCAAGGATCTAGTGATCTATGAAAATCAAAAGAAAACTGCTGAAGTTAATTCAGTAAAAATCATTCGTACGTTTATTCTATATAGTGCACTGTGCCAACCTGGGGAGATACAGGCGCAGAGGAAAAAAGTCTCCATATTTGAGAAAAGCAGCCATTCTAGCAGTCTTTAATCTCCCAGGGGACAAGAACTAAGATATGTGTGGGTGTACTTACAGTTGAATACTAGAGTCTTAGCCTAGAGGAGTTCAGAAGAGAGATCATTAGCCCTTCAGGGTGGTGGGGTGGATGGGGAGTGGGAAAAAAGTGGAAAATCGGGTAAGGCAAGTTTACTACAATGGAGGAGAATCCTTAGGAGGAGCATGAACTGTGCACATGTGGCTATTTAAATTAATTAAAATTAAATGCAATTTAAAATTCATTTCCTCCGTTTCAGTAGCCACCTTTCAAGTGGCCACATGTGGCTAATGGCTGTCACATCACAGCATGGACACAGAACGTTTCCACCAGTGCAGATGCTTGTATTGGACAGAATTTTGTCACACTGTTTCTCACTTCTGTGCAGCATAAGACACTTGTGATTTCTGTGACCGCACTGAAGTTTTTTTTTCTTTAATGAACATAGCATTGAGCTAACAGGACTAACAAATTTCAGTTAGTATGGCTATTTTGAATATTGCTGTTTAGTATGTAAAAAGGATTAAAGATTAGTTTTATATCTAAAGCAGTACAAATTTAAATTGTTGCTTTATGAAATATATGAATTAAGCACTTTTCAAAAATTGGCCAGACATTTGTGTTTACAACATGTAGCTTGAATTAAGCGCGGCTTTCACTGCCTACCACGTGTGGCCTTGACTGACTTGTGCTGCACTGACGAACTGGCAAAGTGGGAGTCTCCATGTTGAAGGCCTTTGATACGTGATCAAATCTTTTAAAAAATTTTTATATTCTTTTTAAACATTGAGGTGAAATCCATATAACATAAAAGTAACCATTTTAAGGTGAACGATTCAGTGGCATTTAGTGCATTCACAGTGTTGTGCAATCACCACCTCTGTCTAGTTCCAAAACATTTTCATCATCCCAAATGGAAGCCCGCGCCCATTAAGCAGTCACGTCCCATTCCCCTGTCCTCCTAGCTTCTGGCAGCCCCAGTCTGCTTTCTGTCTTTGTGGAGTTACCCAGTCTGAATATTTGATGCAAGTGGAATCGTACAACATGTGACCTTTTGTCTCTTTCTTATTTCACCGTGATCAAATTTTAGCTAACTGCTTTAAGATTCAGATTATCATCTGTGTTAAACCAAAGGCAGCGCTGTTGCCTAACTTTCTTCTAGTAAAATGTCTTTTCACTTCTTGTTTTACAGTTTGTGGTAATATGCCTAGTATCCCAGCTAGTTCATCAGTCTTCCTTTATCATAACCTAGAGGATTTGTTTGTCCTTTTAATTTGGGGTATGGCAGTTTTATTCCCTGGTGCGCTCCGATAGCTTTCTCATTTAATTAGAATTGTTCCTTTTTTGAATACTTGATAAGGGAGTGTTGCTGAACATGGAGAGGCCATTGGAAAATAGGAAGCTGTAGTTGCATTCCTCCGGAGGTTTACTAACTTTTTCACTAGCAGATGTGAACTCTGCAGGACTGGAGAAATCAAGCCCTCTCATAGTCGTCTATTTGCTAACCATGAACAATGGCTTTGGGTTTAGGAGAATTCTAGGCCCAGGCTCCTTAGCAGCCAGTAAGATGTGGCTGTGATGAGCATTATGAATAAGACCAGAGTAGAATGAACGAGAGAGGGTTGCATGTGCGTTTGTGAAGACTAGGTACAACTATATTGACAAGTTTAATTAAAGAACTTCTTGCTGTATCTGTGATTTTTCTGGCTCATTATTTCAAAACATCAGTTCAGAAATGTTGCTGGCATTGCCATGAGGTTTATAATGAGATGTGTGGTCTGAAAGCACGGAAAGCTTCGTTCCACCATGGGGAAACGATGGGCAGCTTCTTCTTTTGGGCCCTGTAGTATCATGACGTGTATATTAAGCACTTAGTTGGTTTTGGTACTTGACTCTATCTCTGCATCTGTAAGCTTTACAGACTTAAGACAAACATAAATGGAGGCTCTTTTGAAAAATAAAACTGAACAGATTTTCATTACGCTGCCTTATGCACCTGGAGGTGGTCTCATGACTGATGTCAGTGTCCTGAGAAGTGCCTTACAGCCTTTTGCATGTATTGTATATTTGTAAATCTAAGAGGTGATTCGAGAACTAGGTGGTCAGGTGTATGTGCTATTTGGCTTTGACAAACTCAGTTGCAGTTTGGGATATCTTATTAAGTGACGGGAGAGCCCACCGTCCCAGCCGTCTCAGTCTTTTTCCTGCCTTAAAATACTCGTATGTCATTGCTTACTCAGCTTACTTTCACTGAGGGATTTTCAACAGGGGTCATTGAGGACGGCCAAGATGGCACTGTATAACTTGGAAAAGCCCAGTGAGTCTGATATGTCTGAATGTTAGATGGTAGTGATTACAGTCAACTCTTTCACAGGGTTTGGGGGATTAAATGAGACAGCAGTCAGCACATAGGGCTCAATCAAAATGAGTTGGAGTTGGGGTAATGGGCCACCACCTCCACCCCCACCCCCACCCCCATCTCCAGCACGGTATGGATTTGTGAGTGCTTCATATCGCTGTCTGGCCCATAATAGATACGCAGTACACATTAGATGATAGAACTGAGTTGGTACTCAGTACGTGTTAGGGGGTGGGGTAGGGATCCATTTGTTGACTATCTGCTGGGTGCCAGGAGTTACTTAATTGACACTAAACAAATGTATTCTCTCATTTAATCCTCTCAGCAATCCTGATGGGCAATGGCATGTCATTTCCGTGATTGCGGTGAAATAATTGCATCTCACAACTTGTGACAAGCCAGGATTTAAAGGCAGGAGTTAGCTCAGTTCTAGCCGTGTGCTGCCTCTTCCATCTGTAGGGTGGCATATGAACTTGACTCACTTAGAACTGCCTGACTCTCTGAAAATTGAATGATTTTTCCTTACCTTACCTATAAATTTTTCTTGGAAATAGGAAAAGGAGAAAAAGTTAATCTGTCTTACGTCTGAATACAACTCCTGTTCCCTTCCAAACCTAGTTCAAATGATTTTTCCCGTTTCTGTTAATATCCTGCCGATCACATAGGTTGGGTCATCTTAGACCTTCATTCTTCCTTCCTAGGAACGCCTGGCAGGTGTCGCCTCTGTTCTCTGCACATCACCTTCCTATCTAGTTGTACTGCTCAGTTGTCCTAATGGAGGAGTAATGCTGGTCTTTCTGTCTTTAGTGTCTGTCCCTCTCTGGTCATCTAGATACTACCATAGAATCATCCTCCTGAGTGACACCCGGCTTGTCACTTCTCCTGAAAAACCTTGGTTGCCCTTTACCTTTCAGGGACAGGAAATTACTTTCTTCAGCTTTTCATGTTATTGAAGATTGGGTCCAAAACTTTTTCTTGACTTATTATAAGTGTTAATACTTCTGGGCAGTGATTTTAAATATGAGTTTTTTCAGGTGATTAGCTCAATATTCTTTATTACTTAATGTGCAGAATTCATGTGACTTCAAATTCTTTGTCTTTTTGCATCTTGGAGGTTCTTTAAAGCAAGGGCACTTTCCTATTGCATTATCATTTAGGTTTATCAGACATAAGAAAGAAACTTCCATGTTTGGGAATCACTAAATATTTCTCATACATCTCTTCCAGTGATGTCATAAGTACATTTGCAGTGTGACAACTGTGCAAAGTGGGTTGTTGATTGGCCTTGGAATTCTAGTACAGGACAGCACTGGCCTCACTGTAGTCACCTTTGCTGAGCTGTTTTAAGGGCCTCCGTGCATTTCAGGGATTTTATATGAATGTCTTTCTATTTTATTGGTATAAAATACAATTTATTCAAGGATCTTGATAACGTGTGTGATTAGAGAATCTTACAAGGGGCTAATCCTAGCCTTCAGCTAGAGTTACCGAGGGAGACTAGAGAAGTACAGACTGTATTTGTTGAGCAAAATCTTCCTAATTTGATCTGCACTGGGCTGTGGATTACTTTTATAATGTCTGTGAAGGAAAAATCTATGAAGCAAATGAAGAGAATAAGCATGCTTTTATGAATACATTTCAATACTGAAAATGTTTTGAAATTGGCTATAATTGATAGTTTGGGGTTTTTTTTGAGGACGATTGGCCCTGAGCTAACATCTCTGCCAATCTTCCTCTATTTTATGTGGGATGCCACCACAGTGTGACCTGGCGAGTGGTGCGAAGTCTGCGCCCAGGATCTGAACCTGTGAACCCTGGGCCGCTGAAGTGGAGTGCGCAAACTTAACCACTGCACCACTGGGCCAGCCCCAATAGATTTTTAAAATAGGTTAAACAGAGACTTTTTTTTGCTGAGGAAGATTTGCCCTGAGCTAACATCCGTTGCCAATCTTCTTCTTTTTTGTATGTGAACTGCCACCATAGCATGACCACTGACAGAGTTGTGTGGGTCTGCACCCAGGAACTGAACCCAGGCCACCAAAGTGGAGTTGCCGAACTTAACCACTAGGCCACCAGGGCTGGCCCAAACAGAGACTTGTAATTTGAAAACCTGAGTTAGTTGCCATTGCTCTGAATTATTGAGGTTTTTGTTATGTTATGGAACTTCTGTTTTTACTGTATTTTAAAAGATAAGTAAAATGGATATATAGGTCTCAATTTTTAATAGAACTTATTTCTGTTAAACAGCACCTGTGGACCCTTCTCAAGAGGAACAGCCATTGTTGTGTGAAGGTAATTTCTGTGATGTGTCTCTTTGAATATCTAATTGAGAAAACATTAAGTTGTCTGTGGTGTGTAAAGCTGGATATTGTTTTGTAAATTTATATTATATCTCAGTTTCTTGTCTAGGTTCGAATTCAGCTGTTAGCATGGAACTTTCAGAACCTGTTGGTAAGAAAATTTCTGACCCTATTAATACAGTAATATGAAACGCTTTCACTCTCAAGATTTAAGGTGCGAATGTAAGTGTTATGATTATTGTAATGCCTCCATTTAAAACTGCCGTTGGGTCTTTGCTATTAGGATGTAGAAAGCAGAACTGACAGGGCATTCACACTGCCGTGGTAAATGTAGTGACTGTAAATGTAGAAGAATTGAGTGGAGGAAAGCTGAAGTCACTTCAGGTAGTTGTATTTGTTCCGTTTACTTGGTGAAAAATTTCCTTCCTTTTTGTAACTTTCTTACTCTTCAGGGTTTCATATTCCCAAGGTGATTAATAAAGTTGATGCCAAAGTTACAGTACCTACAGAGGAAGAAGAAAAGATCTAAATCCTTTCACACTTATCCTGTGTTCTGATTTTAAACTTTCCCTTTTTTCCACTGTCAGAGCATCCTGACGTTGGAATAACTGGGCCGTTAGGAATGTAGCTCTCCTGTCCACGTGTTGTTGGTCCTTATGGAGATGGAGCTTTGTTAAAATAGCCATCTCTCGTAGTCTCCGAGTCAGAGCTCTCATGTCAGCAGCGAGGCCAGCTTGAAAGCTATTATCCATTTCTGTTATGAAGGAGATTTTCTTAGGTGTCACCAGACATTAGGAAATGGAACTAAACATGCAAAAGTTCTGTTTGTTGTTTGAAAGCATCTGTATTTTAAAGTATAGATTATAAATCTTTTTCAGAATACTAAGTTGAAATGTCTTATTTCAGTAGAAAATGGGGAGACAGAAATGTCCCCAGAAGAATCATGGGAGCACAAAGAAGAAATAAGTGACGCAGAGCCAGGGGGTGGTTCCTTGGGAGATGGAAGGCACCCAGAGGAAAGTGCCCAAGAAATGATGGAGGAGGAAGAGGAGATGCCAAAACCTAAATCTGTGGTTGCACCGCCAGGCGCACCTAAGAAAGAACATGTAAATGTAGTATTCATTGGGCACGTAGGTAAGTGGCGCCCACAGCAACGATAAGAGATGCCCAGAGGTACTGCATGCATCACACGTAGAACATCTTATTTAGCTGCTTGGAGGGGTTAGTGAAACTGAACTGAATTAATCTAAAATGTCTTGATTTTTAACTCAGATATTTTAGCTGGCAAAAAATTGCCAACACTTTATTCTAGAAGGTTGGCCAGACTAACAATTTTGTCATGGCATGGAAGCTGGAAGAAAATAAGCTTCAGTATGTTTGTATGTAATGCACAATTGGTCTCGAGACCACTGATGATGGGCTCAGCATATTATGACATCTGTTAATATCCTATGGAAAGTGCCTGTTGTTTTGTATGAACTGCATTTATCATCTTTACGGCATTAACCTTACTAGGTTAATTTGGTGTGAAGTAAGAAATTAATAATTTGGAGTAACTTCTGGTTGCCTGTCAGGTTGCTGGTTTAACACACACAAAAAACCAAAACAGAACCCTGTTTAATTTACTCAGATACTCTCTGACCATCTGACTTATCCCCAAAATGGTGAGAAGAGAATATGGAGTAGCATGTCCTTTTTTCCTTCCCTTTCTCTCTGCCTTCCCCTGAATATGGTGACACACCATGCTGCTTTTGTGGTAGCAGGAACTCCTTTGAAATTTCTAAAGGAACCGCCTATATTTGTTAAAAGAAAGGCAGGCTCCCTCAATGGAGCTGACAGCTCTTTGGCTACTTTCACCCTCCTCTGAGGCTCCCCTTGGGTAATGTACATTCTGTTGCTGTGCTCTTAGCTGTAGGTCAGGGAGCAATCTGTTCAAAAATATTTTCTTCTTTTTCTGTAAAGTAATTCTAAGTCATTATTGAGCTGCAAGGGGTCTTCACAGCTTCATTTTCTCAGGGGACAGGGTAACCAACCAGGGCTTAGGCCCTAAATTCCTGTCCTTTCAGTTGCTTTTGTAAGATGTAATATATGCTGGGTGGTACCTTAAGTTGTGTTAGTGTATATAGCAGTTGGTGTTTGGGGTTTTTTTTTTTTGCACTTATGGTTTGCATATTGTTGACAATGTTGTTACTTTTAGATGCTGGCAAGTCAACCATTGGAGGACAAATAATGTAAGTCTGTATTTTTTGTTAAATAATAGAGTTAAGTTGATTGATTGAATTTGGGGAAAAACAAGTCACCTCAAGTTAAGAAAAATTAATAATAAAATGACATTACCTGTAGGGAAGGCATATGTTAAGAAGTAAATTTTTTTTTTTCCTGAGGAAGATTTGCCCTGAGCTAACATCTGTGCTAGTCTTCCTCTATTTTGTATCTGGGTTGCTGCCACAGCATGGCTGCCAATGAGTGGTGTAGGTCCGCCCCCAGGTTCCACTGAAGTGGAGCACACCAAACTTAACCACTAGGCCATGGGGCTGGCCCTAGTGGTTTAAAAAAAAGTAGTTTTTGCAATGTGATCATTGTTAGTATTTTCTAATGGATTTTAGGCTTTCCCTAAAATTCCTTTGTTATCACTGTCAGACTCTCATGGAGCATTAAATGTATTTCTGAAAGCTGTGTTTTAGATTTTTAAAAAATAAAAACTAATATAGGGCCCTGGATTATAGGAAATCTTAGTCTGTTTGAATATAGTTTTCTTGGGAATAATTAAACCAGATCTTGAATCTGGTGCATGGGCGGAGCTGGTTTTTCCTCATTCGTCAACTCCTTACGTTTATGTGGATTCAATCAAAGACAAGTAATCTGGCTAACATGCTAAGATAATTTTTTTAATCATATATAGAAGCTGTTTAGGTATGAAAACACCATGGTTGAACTTTAGTGATGTATTCTAGTATTGAGAAATCTTTTTAATTAAAAGGTCTTAAATTTTTAATCTGTCCTAAATTAGACCCATTTCTTTGAACTATATCATCAGAGGATCTAGAAGGCATATCTCCATTGTCTTGCCTTGTTAAGTAATCTTAGTCGGTAATCTTGCCAGTTATTTCTGAAAATTTCCAGAACAGACCCTGAAACAGGCTGTTGAACAGGAATCCTTAACTAAGGCTTTATGGATGGACATGGCAGGCCCGTTTGATGTTGTGTTTTAGGGAAATGTGTGTTTTTTGCTTACTTCGCTGTAATTGGCATTGGCGTTGTGCTGGGATTCTGTGGTCAAGCTGTTAGAAGCGTGCCCTGTAGATGGCCCTACAGAGAACGCGGACAGGAGCTGGGACGGGAGGGCTGCCATTTGAATCGAGTCAAAGGAAGCAGTTAGGGGTGGCTAAGGGATTATTTTTCAATTATCATCTCACTTTGACAGATAGTATTTTCAAAATATTAAATATTGAATTGTATTAGACTTAATTCCTTAGATAACATTGTTGGAATTATTTTCTTTTATGTAGTATTTACATTTGCTTCTTTAAACAAGTTTTATTCTGAAATAATTTCAGACTTAGAGAAAGGTTGCAAAGACAGTACAGAGTTTCCATATACATTTCATTCAGCCTACCCCAGTGTTAACATATTAAATAACCATAGTACGGTCATCAAAACAAGGCAGTTAACAGGGGTACGCTACCGTTAACTAAGCCATAGGTCCTATGTGAATTCCACCAGTTTTTCCACTAATGTCATTTTTCTGTTCTAGAATTCCACGTCACACTTAGTTGTTACATCTCCTTAGTCTCCTTCTACTTGTGACATTTCCTCAGTCCTGTCTTTTACGATCTTCATAATTTGAAGAGGGCTATTGAGTTATTTTATAGGATGTTCTTTAATTTGAGTTTGATGTTTTTCACAATTAAATTGAGGTTATGCATTTGGGGCAAGAATATCACAGGATATTTTGTGCTCTTACCAGAGCATCCTGTCAGGGAGTACGTGATGTCAATATTCGATATGTTTTATTTATTACTGGTGATAGCAGTCATGATTACTTGGTTAGGGTGCTGTCTGGCAGGATTCTCCACTGTAAAGTTAGTATTTTTTCCTTTTTCTTGGGGGAGATAATTGGAGACTATGTAACTATCTTTTCCACTGAAACTTTCCAGGATTTCTGCATCCTTTTCCTTTACTTGAAAATAGCTGTTTTATGGAGTTGAATTGTCCTCAAGAGCTTTAAAAGTTTCCCAACTTCACTGAATAGTTTGTGAGTAATTAAGTGTTTACTTCTTTTTTCTTTCAATGTTTTCAGGTATTTGACCGGAATGGTTGACAAAAGGACTCTTGAGAAATATGAAAGAGAAGCTAAAGAAAAAAACAGAGAAACTTGGTATAGTAACCTTTGATGACGCTATCCATTACTTTTAAGGAAATGCTGCCTACTTAATGCTTTTGTAGTCCACTAAGATAGAAGTTCATGAGGTTTAATGATATAACAAGGGCAAAGTTTCCCTTCCCCTCATACTACACAGTAGATCAGTTCCTGATGCCTTCATAACTTACAGAGGGAGAATCTGGAAACAGCCAGTAATACAAGACTTGATGAGTAAACTGTAGACCGTCCATTTAATTGGGCCATTACCTAACCACTAAAAAATTGCATTTGTAGAGTTTATAGTAACCAGGAATAGAATTTGTTACAGTGGAATTTGAGGAGAGAGCAGGTAACGTAATAGTACTTAGGATATGATTATTAACTATGTAAATAAACACTGGAAAGAAAAAAGAATGTCCGGAATTATTGACAGTGGTTGCCTTTGAGTGGTGAAAGGGTCAACTCTTTTCTTCTTTCTAATCTTATCTATTACTTTGATTTTTCAAAAGTTAACAAGCTTTATCTGAATGGGATGTTGATGGTTTTTTTTTTTTAATTGTATTCCTTTGTATTAAGGGAAAAAAATTCTAATCAGTGTTATACTAAAAAATGGATTACATATTATGAAATACAGATGATGAAGTAATCTAAATTAATGCTTACTATTATGGATGATTTGAACTTATATAAATAATTTTTATATGGCAAAGAAATATTGAAATAATTTTTAGCAAGTTACCATTGCTCCCACATGGCAGGTTAGTGGCATTCACTTTGTAAAAATGTCCTTAGACAGCTATTTATATTTTGTGCCAAATGATTACAAAAATGAAATACAAAGAAACTTAGTCCCTAAGTTACGGTGATATTGGCATTGGTACTAAGCAGTCTTTCTGTGTATGTTGTCAGCTTGTTTTCATAAATAATGTTTGCTTATAGGATATATAGTTGACTGTGGATATATGTAAAAACTGCAAGTGTTTGAATCACATTAATACAGTTTTATCCTCTTAATTTTCATTTCCACCCAGTCCTGCTCATGACTTAAATGTGGCATGCTGAACATGAAGCCAGATGCCATCAATTACACCTTTACTGGAAGAAGAAAGTCTTAAAAACTCTCATGTTCTTATCAGTATTATTCTTATTTTAACATTATTTCAGGTACTTGTCTTGGGCCTTAGACACAAATCAGGAAGAACGAGACAAGGGTAAAACAGTAGAAGTGGGTCGTGCCTATTTTGAAACAGAAAAGAAGCATTTCACAATTCTAGATGCCCCTGGCCACAAGAGTTTTGTCCCAAATATGATTGGTGGTGCTTCTCAAGCTGATTTGGCTGTGTTGGTAAGAAAGACATTTCCAATTCACCTGTGTATTTTTTAGCAGCCCCACTTACATTGTAAATATTTGACTTTACCTTCTAAAAGTTCAACTTAGGTTTCAGTGAGCTATAATATACGTAGTCACAATTTTTACTTTTATCTCACTCATCTGCTCAAGAAATATTTGTAATTTGATTCACTTATGGAAATATGTTTCAGCTTTTCTCTGCCATTGCTGTTATCTATTACTGTGTCAGAACTTAGTGTCCGCTAAATGCCAAGCTTAATCCATTTTGTACCCACTAAATGTGGGTACTCTGGGTACAAAAATGAGTAAGAAATGATCTGTTTTCTTAAGGCCTTCAGTCATTTTGCTTTTCTTTGGTCAGTGTACTGGCACTCAATCACATACCTGTTTGAATTGTAATATATGAAGGTATACTAGAGTTTAGAAAATGGGAGATCAGAAGAAACATTTACCAAAATCTTAAACCATTTAAACATTGTGATGTTCAAAAGCATGTATGTTGGGCTTGACCCTGTGGCCTAGTGGTTAAGTTCGGTGCACTCCGCTTCAGCAGCCTGGGTTCAGTTGCTGGGTATGGACCTACACTACTTGTAGGTGGCCATGCTGTGGTGGTGACCCACATACAAAATAGAGGAAGATTGGCACAGATGTTGGCTCAGGGCAAATCTTACTCAGGAAAAAAACAAAAACATGTGTGATATAACTCATTTGCTTCTGTTTTCTTGCAAAAAGCTGGTAAAACTGAAAGGAAAGATGTTTTACTGCTAGAAGGGTATCCCTGAATGTGTTAGAATAAGCTGTTTGATTTCTTGGAATAGGTAATCTCTGCCAGGAAAGGAGAGTTTGAAACTGGATTTGAAAAAGGAGGACAGACAAGAGAACATGCAATGTTGGCAAAGACAGCAGGGGTAAAACACTTAATTGTGCTGATCAATAAGATGGATGATCCAACAGTAAATTGGAGCAATGAGAGGTAAGCTTAGATGTCTTACTGTATTTTATAGACATGATAGTGGAATAAAGGATGGTTTTGTTACTGTATTCTCTTTTCCCCTGTGGTTTTTCTAAACCTTAATTTGTTTAATGAAACTAGAGTTCAATTGCTTTACATTATAATTGAGTTATTTATAAATATTCATAGATATGAAGAATGTAAAGAGAAACTAGTGCCATTTTTGAAAAAAGTTGGCTTCAATCCCAAAAAGGACATTCACTTTATGCCCTGCTCAGGACTGACTGGAGCAAATCTTAAAGAGCAGTCAGACTTCTGTCCTTGGTACATGTAAGTAACCTTTTCTTTCTTTGAAAAAAAGTTGATGTTTTAATAAGTAATTTAAGAAATATTGACTTTGACCTTGGTTTTAGAAATACCATGGCTATTGCCCATGTTTTAATTGGCTTATCTTTCGATCATTGAGTTCTAAGAGTTCTTTATGCACTGGACACAACAAGTTCCTTGTCAGATATGTGATGTGCAAATATTTTCTCCCATTCTATGCGTTATCTTTCCACTTTCTTGATGGTGTCCTTTGAAGCACAAAAGGTTTTAATTTTGATGAAATCCAGTTTATTTTTTCTTTTGTTGGTTGTGTTTTTGGTGTCATACCAATGAAAACATTGCCTGGTCTGGTCATGAAGAGTTAGCCCTGTTCCTTTCTTCTAAGCCTGTTGTAGTTTTAGCTCTTAACATTTAGGTGTGTGTTTCATTTTGTGTTAATTTTTTTTTATTTCGTCTTTTTTTTAAAGATTGGCACCTGAGCTTACAACTGTTGCCAATCTTCTTTTTTTGTTTTATTTTTCTTCTTCTTCTCCCCCACCCCCCCCCCCCCCCCCCCGCCCAGCACATAGTTGTCTATTCTAGTTGTGAGTGCCTCTGGTTGTGCTGTGTGGGACGCCGCCTCAGCATGGCCTGATAAGTGGTGCCATGTCCGCCCCCAGAATCTGAACCAGTGAAACCCTGGGCCACCAAAGCGGAGCGCGTGAACTTAACCACTCTGCCACAGGGCCGGCCCGCCCGATTTTGGGTTAATTTTTTTTGTAAGGTAGTCTTGATTACCGTAGCTTTACAAGTTTTCAAATTGGGAAGTGTGAGTCTTTGAATTTTGTTGTTTTTTTCCCCCCAAGATTGTTTTGGCTGTTCTGGATCTCTTGAATTTCCGTATGAACATTAGGATCCGCATGTCAATTTCTGCAAAAAGGCAGCTGGGAATTTTAATAGGGATTGCATGGAATTTGTAGATCAATTTGGGGGGAGCACTGCTATCTTGACAATATTAGTCTCGCAATCCTGATACTGTAGTTTTAAAGGGGAAATTATTTTATAGAATCCTGATTTCAGAGCTAGAAAAGTCCATAAAAATTAGGTAATAGAATGTAGTCATTTTATTACAGCATGTGGGCTATTTGCTATAAAATATTTTTCTGAATTTTAATATAGTAAGTTTATGAGGAAGCTTTTTCATTATATTGAGCTATTTTATATTTTCAGTTTTCTGAGGAATAAATGTGATGAACTGGATAATAAAGTGGTCGAATGAGAAGAGTACATGGGTAGAATGAAAATATTGTTACAAGCACTTTTTTTTTAACTTTGTTAACACACTTTTTTTTAGTTTTTTATTGAGATTATGATAGTTTACAACCTTGTGAAATTTCACTTGTACGTTATTGTCAGTCGTGTTGTAGGTGCACCACTTCACCCTTTGTGCCCACCCCCCACCCCCCTTCCCCCTGGTAGCAACTAATCTGTTCTCTTTGTCTACATGTTTAACTTCCACATATGAGTAGAGTCATTACAGAGATTGTCTTTCTTCATCTGGCTTATTTCACTTAACATAATACCCTCATGGTCCATCCACGTTGTTGTGAATGGGACAATTTTATCCTTTTTTATGGCTGAGTAGTATTCCATCGCGTGTGTGTGTGATATATATACACCACATCATCTTTATCCAGTCATCAGTTGACAGGCACTTAGGTTGCTTCCGCGTCTTGGCTATTGTGCATAATGCTGCGATGAACGTAGGGGTGCATGGGACTTTTGGAATTGCTGATTTCAGGTTCTTTGGATATATACCCAGTTAGTTGGATGGCTAGGTCATATGGTATTTCTATTTTTAATTTTTTGAGGAATCTCCATACTGTTTTCCATAGTGGCTGTACCAGTTTGCATTCCCACCAGCAGTGTATGAGGGTTCCTTTT
Source organism: Equus quagga (assembly GCF_021613505.1). NCBI lineage: Eukaryota > Metazoa > Chordata > Mammalia > Perissodactyla > Equidae > Equus > Equus quagga. Next base: position 9,729,871 of record NC_060273.1, on the reverse strand, counting down.
TCTCCACAACCTCGCCAACATTTCTTACTTTTTGTTTTGGTTATTTTTGCCATTCTAACGGGTGTAAGGTGATATCTTAATGTAGTTTTGCGTTGCATTTCCATGATGATCAGAGATGATGAGCATCTTTTCATGTGCCTACAAGCACATTTTTTGTATAAAGTTAGTCATGTAACTTCTTAAAATTTCTCTATTTATGTTGGCTCTCTTTAATGGATATATTTTTATGTTCTCAGTGGATTACCATTTATTCCATATCTGGATAATTTGCCAAACTTCAATAGATCAGTTGATGGACCAATCAGGCTGCCAATTGTGGATAAATACAAGGTATCCAAAATATTCAAGAAATTGGGTTTTATGGGAGATGAAATAATTGTTTTTTTGTTTTAAATTGTCAAACAGCTTTAATAATTAACAACGTAACATAGATGTCTCTCTTTTAATGGCTATACACCATTTAGCAGTATAGATAGACCACAATTTAATCAGCCAGCTTAGTTTATTCCAGCTGTCTCCCAATGAGCCAGTGATCATTTTTCAGAAACAAACTCATACAAGTAAAACTGCTGGACTCAAAGGATTTGCACGTTAAAGTTGATGGATATTGACAGACGGCCTTCCCACATACTGTGCTCACTGTTAGCGCCAGCAGTATAGCAGTGCTAGCGTTACCAGAGCCTCAGCAACACTGGGTGGGAGCCTTTAAAAAAGTAAGCTGCATTCTTTTTACCTAGATTTTCACCTTGATTTTTCAGTTTTGTAGTATCAATATGTAATGTTTTGCCCTCCTTAAATATTTTATTCTTTCGTTAGCTCCACGCTAAATTTCTTGAACAAGTATTGTTTTTCCAGAGTTGTACATGAGGAAGCAGGCTCAGATTTCTGAGAGAACGTGCATTTGAACAAATAATTCAGATTTTCACACGTAAAATTCTGTGCTGTCTCCTGTACCATGCTTTCTTTTTGAATCTTAACCATACTTATTAATATTATCAATTGTACATATGCTTATGACACACATACCCTAGAGTCTTTGTTCCCTGTTCTATGTTTAAGATTAATCTGGAGCATTCTACTACTTGGGCTAAAGATTTTCTTTATGAGTAAGCCCTGAAGGATTTTACTTTGGGTCACTGAACTGCTGTAGAGTAGTAATAAAAGTCTGACACTTAACTTTTTATTTTACATTTAAACAGGATATGGGCACTGTGGTCCTGGGAAAGCTGGAATCAGGATCTATTTGTAAAGGCCAGCAGCTTGTGATGATGCCAAACAAGGTAAGAGTTAATAATGCTCTTTCTCATTTAGATTTTCTCTTGAAAACATTAGCAAAGAGCTAGAACTTTTCAAAAGCTTAGAGATTTCCATTAAAAGAAACTTAACTTTTTAAGTCCAGGAAAACATTTTATTAATGTCAGGTACAAAATTTAATAAAGCATATGTGGTGTTATAGTTATTCAGTGACAAATGGGAAAGGGTCGGTATTAGCGCCATGTTAGAGCTAAAAGATGCGTCATGAAGAGAGCTTCAGCTGCTTCATTTTACAGGAAGTAAACAGAGGTCCGGAGTGGTTAAGTGACTTGCTTCCGTTAACACACGGGGCTTAGTGAGAGAGGAAGGGATGAAAACTCAGGTTTAATCATGATGTAATTAGCTTGCTTTTTTTTTTTGTATGTAGTTACATTGGATACTATAAAATAATGTGTCCAAGCTGTGCTCCTAATTTGTTTTGAGAGAAGAGGATTTGCCTTTATCATAAATAGGTCTTAACTCTTTCTTCCTCACCTTATTGTAATTTCTTCATCTTTGGAGAGGATTTCATTAAAACATGCAAAATCATCCTTCGTGTTATTTCTGATTGCTCAATTGCTGATAATTGCAGATGACATGTTCCTAAGAAACTGTTCCCTGTTTTCCAGAGAGGGTTTCTTTAACAGCTCCAAAGATGTTGCTTTTGTAGGTAAACGGACTTGAATCTTTAGAACCTCCAAAAAGAGACTTTGTTAGATTTAAGTGAGAATTTCTTTACCCTGCTCATTTCAGGCACAGTGATTTAGAAAAAGTACCCATTGTCAATGTAATGTGTAGGTATAATTGGCGCCTTCAAATTATACTTTGGGATTTCTTGATGCTTTGTGCATTGGAGATCAGAGTATCTATCATGGTACATTTTTTCTAAGGTACTTGTCTCTGCAGCGTGAAGGTAGTCAGAACGGCACGGAAGTAATGGTCAGTTTGAATCCTTGCTCAGTTTTGTCTGTAGAGCAGTCGCAGAAGGAGAGTTTGCTTCTGGAGATAGAAGGTGGCGTCGTGGTTGTAAGGGGCTGGGAGAGGAAGAAGGGGCAGTGACTGCTTAATGGGTACAGGGTTCCCTTTTGGGGTGATAAAGATGTTTTGGAACTAGATACTGGCGATGGTTGTACAACATTGTGAATGTGCTAGATGCCACTGAACTGTACAGTGTAAAATGGTTTAAAAGGGTAAATTTTATGACTATTTTACCACAATAGAAAGACAAATACAGTTCATTCTGGGCGAGTGAACTTACTGCCAAGCTACAGCAGTAGGCGAGGGGCCTTCTCTGTGGAAGCTGTCGCTCCATACTAATTACTGGGCAGGTCGGTGTAACGTATCGTATAATAATTGTTAAGCAAGCCTTATAAACGCACTTCACTTTAGTCCTGCTGAGTCTCAGTGGAACAAAGTTAAATACTTTAAAAGACTTAGATGTCAGACTATTTTACGTTAAAAAATTAATGGGTAGGCAACCTAGGGAACGGGAGAAAAATAACTGTATATCATAAATCTGATAGGGGGTAATGTCCAGATTATATCAAGAACTTCTGCAGGTCAACAACAACAAAATAAACAACCCAACTGAAAAACGAGCAAAGGACTTAAATAGACATTCACCAAAGACGTGCAGATGGCCAACAAGCATGTGAAAAGATGTCAACATCACTAATCATTAGGGAAATGCAAATCAAAATCACAATGACATAACACTTCACACCCATCAGGATGAGAACTATCCAAAAAACAGAAAGTAGCAAATGTTGGCAGGGATGTGGAGAAGTTGAAACCCTTGTGTACCGTGGACGAGAATATAAATTGCACAGCTGCTGTGGAAAACATAATGGCATTTCCTCAAAAAGATTTTACAAATTAAAAATAGAATAATCATATGATTTAGCACTTCCACTTCTGGGTAAATACCCAAAAGAACTGAAAGCAGACCTTGAAGAACCAATGTTCATAGCAGCATTACTCGCAGTAGCTAAAGCATGCAAACAACCTATAGTGTCCATTGATGGATGAATGGATAAACAAAATGCGGTACATACATACAATGGAATATTACAGTCATGTTGCTTAACGATGGGGATGTGTTCTGAGAAATGTGTGGTTAGGCAATTTCGTCGCTGTGCGAACATCATAGAGTGTACTTACACAAACCCAGATGGTATAGCCTACTGCAGACCTGGGCTCTGGTACTAATCATATGTGACCACCATGGTATATGACCACCATCGTTGACCAAGATGTCGTTATGTGGCGCATGACTGTATTTAGCTTAAAAAGGAAGGAAATTTCTGACAGACTGCAACATGGATAAACCTTGACGGTGTTATGCTAAGTGAAATATGCCAGTCACAAAAAGACAAATAATGTATGATTCCACTTATATGAAGTACTTAGAGTAGGCAAAATCCTTAATACCTTTTATAAACTAAGAGAATTTGTTGGTCTCAACTTTAATATTTGATAACTATAGATTAATTTAAAGACTAGACTAAATATTATGTTTAGCCATAAAAGGCTATATTTGGGGAGAGCAATTGTTATGCTGGATCATTTGGGCAAAAAGTAGTAAACAGTACTTGTTTAGTTTGTATATGGTGGAACTGCTAGTTTCTATCTCTTTATCCTGATACATAAGGAATTTAGCTAACAAGTATGGCTCTATTTCAGTTCTCGGAATAAATTTTAACAGACAGGTATCAAGGTATAAGATCTCACTAGATCTCAGCAAGCGACAGTTTGTAGACTTCTGGTGTGGAATGTGATTGTTGATGCTCAACTGTTTATCTACCATCAGGAGATAATTCATATTTTTAAAACGCATACTCCAAAACAAAACAAAATAACAGCCTTCAAAACAAAGTGAACTGTCTCCAAGGGCAGAAATGGAGTAAAATAAGGGAGTACTTGTGGGTTTTTTTTTTTTTTTTGTAGTGAAGAAGACTGGCCCTGAGCTAACATCTGTTGCCAATCTTCCCCCCCCTTTTTTTTCCCTGCCCAAAGCTCCAGTACATAGTTGTGTGTCCTACTTGTAGGTCATTCTAGTTCTTCTGTGTGGGATGCTGCCACAGCATGGCTTGTGCATAGGTCCACATCTAAGATCTGAACCAGTGAACCCCAGACCGCCGAAACAGAGTGTGCGAACTTAACCACTTGGCCAGGGGGCCCGCCCAGTGGGTATTGCTGTTAACAATGGGCTATTTTTCCCCATCTGTGTGCTCTTTTGAAAAAAATTATTGTGGTAAGATAGGTAAAATTTACCATCAGTGACATGGTACATTCAGAATACTGTGCAGTCATCACCAGTATCTAGTTTGAGAACATTTTCATCACCCCCAAAAGGAAACTCCCCGTTAAACAGTCAGTATGCTTTTAAAGCTTAATTGTTCAAATAAATTTGAGAAGTATACTCTTCAGATACGTGGGGATTGATAGGTAATAGAAGCTATGTCTGTTAAATCCTAGAATTTAATAATAATAAAAATCACATCCATAAAATAAAAATAAAAATGTGAGATTTAATATTTTAATTTTGAAACAGTAAAAAAGGCAAATGCTAGTTTATACTATATTATTCCATGTGGAAATTATTAGGATGTGATATTAAAAAGACAAATTAGTATTTTAATTGACTGTACCTCTAGGATTTGATTTTCATTAAGTTCATGTCATACAAATAAAGTTTTATTTTCAACTAAGTATTTTGGCTAATCCGCAACCACAGAAAAATGTGGCTTGCGAGTCTTCAGTGAGCAGTCAGATCACTGTATGTTCTGTAATGCAGTGTATGTGTCAGAAAACCACTAGTCTTGGTTTCTTTTTAAGCACAACGTGGAAGTTCTTGGAATCCTTTCCGACGATGTAGAAACTGATTCTGTAGCCCCGGGTGAAAACCTCAAAATCAGACTGAAAGGAATTGAAGAGGAGGAGATTCTTCCAGGATTCATACTTTGTGATCCTAATAATCTTTGTCATTCTGGACGCACATTTGATGCCCAGGTAAACAGTTATTGTAGTTGTCTGAGTGATCTTTAGTGTCTGAATGAAATTGGAATTTAAATGCCCTTTGTCCTGATTTTTGGTGGCATGCCCTTGTGTACAGAAGGGGAACTGAAATACAATAAATCACATATGTATCAAAACCACCGTGATGTCTGTGTCTCACACGTGAGGTCTTCAAGATGGTATAGGTTCTAACTGGGTAGGCAGTATTCTTTGTAAGTTCCTTTGTATTTCTGATCTCCTCTTGGTAATGTATCACATTGTGCTCCAAGTGTCTTTCACCTTAAGTGGAACACATTTGCCTTGGAAGTCATGGTTTGTCTGCTCATTTAGAACAAGTAACTTTCCAGACAGGAAGACACACACAATTTCTCCACGTTAATAGCTACCTGAACTCCCCAGGAGAATGACACGGTAAATGCCTGGTGTAGCTCACCGAACTTTTGAGTTCTGTCACAAGGTCTGACGACTAATCGAGTTAGATTTTGACACCAGATACCAGGTTGTTTACTTTCACTGGATCTTGGATATGGAGAAATGGATGAAACCCTAAGATCACATCTGGGGGGATGGGGGCGGGGGAAAGCATGTGAGCAGCAATGATTCACTTCCTTCCTTGGGGAGTACAGAGGAAAGGCTTCCCAGAGAAGAAAGCTGCCTGCTGTGTTTGTAAAGTTTGAGCACTTGCCAAGATCAGGGTACAGATCTCAAAGTTCATGCTTGGAGGTCAGGCGACCTAACCCATCACTTCTGACATGACAATAACAAGTTGGTGTCCTGCTGAGATGGTGAGGTACAATTCTTGTGGTACTATGTAGCACTTTAGAACATTCCGTTCTTTTCTACTCTAGGATAAACATGTGACTTTTTCCTTGGCAGATAGTGATTATAGAGCACAAATCCATCATCTGCCCAGGCTATAACGCGGTGCTGCACATTCACACCTGTATTGAGGAAGTCGAAATAACAGTGAGTTTCAAGATAATTGGGGTTTTTGTTTGTGTTTTCAGACCATTTCATCTCGGTAATTTCTAGTTGGCACAGTGATGTACTCTTATTTGCAATCCTGTTAAAGATTCTTTTATTTGGCATTATTCTGATCTCACCTTTTTTTCTTGGCTAGGCCTTAATCTGCTTGGTAGACAAAAAATCAGGAGAAAAAAGTAAGACTCGGCCCCGTTTTGTGAAACAAGATCAAGTATGCATTGCTCGCTTAAGGACAGCGGGAACCATCTGCCTTGAGACCTTTAAAGACTTCCCTCAGATGGGTCGTTTTACCTTACGAGATGAGGGTAAGCCTTTAAATTGATGTCTAGTAGTCGATCTAAGATGCTTAGCTTTGGGGATCTTCATCTGAGTACAGTGCACATTCACAGAAAACGTGGAAAGGGGTTCTATGATATACCCACATCATAAGTACTTTATGAGCTGAATGAATGCAACAGCAGACAGAACTGACCATGCGTGTTAGCAGTAAGGCTCCAGATGAAGAATCTTAATTTTGATATTTTGCAAGTAATGGGGTTTGAGTCATTTTATGTACTAAATAAGACATTTTTATGATGAAATCCTTTGTAATATGTGTGATTAAAGCCCATCTTGAAGGGCTTAATCCTGTAGGACAAGTTTTTGCTAAGCAAGCCTCTGAAGTAGACATCTTGTCATTTTTGTGGTCAGGAGAAATCGTTTTAAAATCAATTATGATAAACATTCACTACGCTGACATTGGGCGGGATAAAAGAGATACATAGATTGATAGTCTTCTAACACCTAATTTTTTCAGAGGTTTACTATTCATGTTCTTGTGTGTATGCATTCATTTCTGCCTGCCTCTGAGTGAATTGGAACACCTGTCATTTCCTATCTCGTGTCCATGAAATTCTTCGGTATCATGAAAACAAAATGACTTTTATTAAACATTTCTCTGTGGATTGTTAATATTTCTAACTTAGATAACTATTTTAAGAATGTGGAAAACTTATATAAAACTTTGTGGTTCAGTTGAAATATAGGAACCTGATAAAATCAGGCAGACAGAAGAAATTCATGTAGCAGAAATTTTTAACCCCAGAATTATTTTTTCCTAAAGAGAAGATTGGCTTTTACGTTTTCACAGGACCTAATGGGTTTTGTAGCTCTTATAATAGGACAACTGAGCCTTTTCTAACAGCTTTATTGAGATAATTTACAGACTAGGAAACTGACCTGTATTAATTGTACAATTCAGTGAATTTTAGTGTGTTCACAGAGTCGTACAGTCATACCACATTCTAACGTAGAACATCTAAGAAGAAACCCTTAGACCCGTTTACAGTCACCTCCTGTTTCTACCCCCAGCCCTAGGCAACCACGGTCTACCTTTTCTATTTGCTTTTTTTGGACATGCCATATAAACAGATTCATACAATTTTTGGCCTTGAGTGTCTGGCTATTTCAGCATGTTTCTGAGTTTCAACCGTGTTGTATCACGTATTGTATGTACTGCATTCCTTTCTATTGCAAATAGTAATTGCATTGTGTGGATATTCCACAGTTTACTTGTCCAAGCATAGGTTTTTGATATAGGAAATCCTGTCTTTTCACCTCCCCCCAGAAGACCCACTTGTTAAGACTACCTAATCAGAAATCATGCCTTTAGTGGTAAAGCCAGTTGATCAGTAATTTACATTGTAAAAATATTTTTATGATTGAAATTAACAAGCTTTAATACCTTACATAGCCTTGCTGTTAACTACTGAAAAGGTTGCTTTTGTTTTGTTTTGTTTTAACTTTATTTCTAGGTAAGACCATTGCAATTGGAAAAGTTCTGAAACTGGTTCCAGAGAAAGACTAAGCATTTTCTTGATGACCCTGCACAATACTGTGAGGAAAATTGACTGCAAAAGCCTACTTCACACCGCCTTCTCTTATTTTCTGCCCATTGACAAACCTCTCCCTGTATTTTGCAAAGACAAAATTCACAGCAAAAGTCCACATTATGTCAGCTTTCTCATATTGAGAGCTCTGCTATGCCACTGTTGAATTTTTCCTGAGATTTTTTTCTTCCCCTCTCAAACTCGGCTTCCCTGGACAGATTTGGCAATAGCTTTGTAAGTGATGTGGACATAATTGCCTACAATAATGAAAACCTACAGGAATTTTTTTATTTTTCATTTTCCCCTTAGGTATACTTAGTCTTTTTTTTCCCCCAGGCAGATCATTCTGAGTGTGCGAGTGTGTGTGCACATGTTACAAAACAACTACCATGTTAATAAAATATTCAATTTGAAACCCTTTTCGGTATTTGAATTGCTTTTGAATAATGTTTTTTATCTGGATGTAACATTGTTGCATTAGCTTTTTAACTTTCCCAAGTAATTGAATACATTTTATTACTTGGACTTTTCTAAACTCTCCCTATCCACTACTTTAAATGAGGCATTTACAAACAAACAATGTTCCAGTTTGTATTAAGGGACAGAGTCAGTGTGGCCCCTCTTCTAGCGGTTAATGCATACATACATCAAACACCTTTCTGCAGCTGCGGCACTGCTGTATGAGGTCTATCAGTTATTTTCCGCCAATTTATATTTTAACGTGATTTCTTAAACGCAGTAAGTTGTTTTAAAATCAAAGAACAGCATACTGTAGTTTTTATCAGTAAAGCATAATGAAATTGTACCCCTTCAGAAAATTCCATTAACTTGTTAAATTAGTGGAACTCACAATAAAGTAAGCATGTTGAGACCTGGCAAAAACGCCTCCTTTAGTCTTTATAAGAGCTGCATGCATCTAGTATGAAAAGCGTACCCATTGCAAGTGCCCGTTCTACAAATTACTCCGTTTACTGTTCGTATCAGTTATTTTAAAGGTTGGATGACCCTTGCTGGGTAAAGCTGAAGTTCATCCAGCAACTAAATGAACACGTATTTACAACCATCGGAATCTGCACAGACTAACGTTAACGGTGATGCGTAGATCAAGCACAGTAGAAGTTTTTCTCAATTATTTGAAATTGACTGTTTTCTTAAATATAAAGCTGAATTTGCTGAAGTGTGTTTTGGATGAACCACAGTATAGCATTGTGGTGTTTTTTAGATTGAAGGCTGACTTTCTGCTATAAGTGTCATGACTTTGAAATTGTTAATAAGTGGGAAACGGAAGAGAGAATTTCTGGGTTTATTGGAAGCCTCCCCCATTGATTTTGAGTGCTGCCATTTATCGAAGACTTGGCCTCTTGCAGATTGTGGTTTCTCTCTAAATAAGATACTTTGTATATTTAATGACAAGGCCCTTCCCTGTAATCTTCCTTCTCAGAAAAGAAAAGCCTAGTCAGACTGTATTTCCAGTTAAAAAACATACAACTTAATCTAATCCTGTTTTCTTAATTATAGAATTCCCATCCATGTCGTGAATGAGGCTACATTTAGGACAGAGCAAAGTTATGTCCTGCAGCTTCCTATAACTATCCTCCTGGGTATTAAATTGCTTGAAATTTAAATAAATTTGATGATGTCTGCAAACCTCTGGGCTTTTATTTTTCTGGGAAATATGGGGGCTTTAATCAGTACGTAACAACTCTTCTGTACTTCCAAGTTACTAAGAACAAAATACTAGCAATTGCCTGGATTTAAGGAATCTTTAAGAGTCACTGAAATTATTTCCAAAGATAGATTTCCATTTTTAAATTGAACACATTTTTTAAGAACCACTTATGTTTGCTATTAAAACATGCACACTTTTAGAATATTATGTGCTTGTTGCCAAGACACTTAAGCAAAAGGACAGAGAGGAATCAATGGTGAAGGGCTTCCCTCTGAAAAACAAAAGGTAATAAATATAAATCTAATTATGAAATAAAAATTCATTGGATTCTTGCACATTTGTGCAGATAATTAATTATTTAAAAGAAACCTCGTTCAATTAGCCAGCACCAGGCGTTTTGTGGGCTTTGAGGTTGTTTGGCCGAGGAGGTAAAATGGCTGAAGTCAACCGGCCGTGTTCGGAGATGCTGGACCTTTAGAAAGCAAGACAGAGTCCCATGCTGTCATTTTGTCTTTTGCAGGTGCAAGTGTGTTTTTTTTTGGTTGACATTGCAAAAATAGGGTAATTGACTGCAGATTTAGAATGTTACAGACCTAAACATTTTTTCTCTATCTTTAGCATAGATGTGTTTTAGAATCATAATTTTCTTTGCATCTTTTTATATTAATGATGTTCTTTACACAGCTTTTGTGCTAGATTATTTAATTATAGTTTTTTAAATTAATGAACCAAGTTTGAGAAGAAAGCTATCATTGAAGTCAACATCTAAGTAACTGCCATTTAAACCCTTATTTCTTGCTGTGGGAGAGGGGAAGATACAGTATCTATTTCTTGTTTTTAATTTGCAAAAAGGACTTAGCCAGTGAAAATTTATGTAAAATCAGACCAAAAGAGTTGGACTGTGTATTGCCATGAAATTAAGTGACAAGTAGTAAACTATTCTAGAATAATTAAGCCCATGTATATTTGTTTTGAATTGAAAGTCTTGAACTATGTGATGCCTGAATGTACAAACTTTGTAAATTGTCAGAGTACAGATTGCTCGCTGTGACAGGTCCTCCTGCCTCGTGCGCTAGTTGCGTAAGCTCCAGGAACTGCTTGTACGGCACGGATGGACTTGGACCGTGATGCAGCTGAGCCGTCACTGGCACCCTCTCTGCTGAGGGCTGCAGAGGTCTCAGGCCAGAGTGTCAGCCAGATCCAGGTGTGTAAGCCAAGGAAAAGGTGGACTATGGTCAAACACTGCTTCCCTGAGGAGCTTGTGACAGAACTCGGCTGAAGTCGCTGGCACTCTTCAGGAACACTAGTGATGCCTGTCATGACTCCACGGCCTTTGATTATCTTTCCCCCCGACAGTGCGCCAGCACCTTTCCTCACGGGCCTGGACTGCCGCTTCGGGGAGGACAGCCTCACTGCTTTGCGGAGGGACTGACGGGAGTTGAAGGACAGTTTTTATTCCAGCTCTTAAGATGAGGCAACTTTCAACCTTTAGAAACCCTTTGTGAAAATTCTGGTTACAGCACTGTAGTCTGGTTGTAGGATGACTAAATGTTATGTTCAGTGTTGGCCTACCTTATTAGAATAAACTGTGCCATGAATCCTCTCACAGACATGCAAGGTAGACAGCAGTCAACAGAATTTAGGGGACGATTTTGTGTCTCCAAATAATATGGCTTAAATTTCCTCCAGCTAATTTTTCAGTGATTTTAGCAGATGTCATCTAATATATTCATGATCTTGTTTCTTTCTTTAGAGATCTTGCCATGGCAACAACTTGTTAAATAAATGTAATTACACATGCACAACACAAAAGACTTAGTGGGTTTACATTTAGCGGTCAGTTGTATTAGATTTCATAGTAAATGGAATAGGAAGTATTTGTTTTCCTGTAGTAGTTCAGTGGATTCCATTGGAACCAGTTTACTGCCAGAATTCAGATAGAGTAGATCTGGTTCACCTTGTGATGGTGTTGGCTCCAGGATATTTTTGTCTTTCAGTGTCCTAGAACACGCGTCTTCCCTTCAGTAACTGCGCTCTCACGTACCTCTAATCCTGTGCTTCCTGGAAACGGTAACATGCCAGCCAGATTGTTTACTAAGGAGTGTTCAGAGGGCCTGGCGGTGCGGGTGTGGACGGCCAAAGCTTCATGCTCGCCAACATAAGGGAAAAGCAGACAGGCACCAGGTCTGATTAGGCGGGATTTCTTAAGCAACCCTTTGAATGGTAATTGTCCTTTCTGCCTTGTCACACATGCCACTGTGCCCTTTAAAGTTTAACATGGCAACCTCAGGTTTGTGGACAGCAAAGGCAGAGTGACATCTTGTGCTTCCTGAGGCTCCCGTCTGCCCAGCACACTAGCTTAGTGCTTCAGATGTCAGCCCAAGTCCCTGCTGCCTCCTCTCCTGCCCGGGAGGAGGGCTGGTGCTGGGCGGGGCCCGCACTCCTCAGGTGACCGAGCACGCGCAGCAGTGGATGGTGGGCCGACCCGCAAGCTCTGCACTTCAAGGACTCACCCTGGGCTCAGAGAGTGACGCACCTCTTCGTTAACTAGTCTCTTCTGTTTGTACGAAAGGAAATGTGGATCTCTCTGAGGCCAGGATTTAGTGGCTATTTTCACTAGACGGCAGGTTAATACCTAGCTCTCATTTTTAAAAAAGAATAAAGGGAACTGATTAGGTTTGCTGGGTCTTTTAATCTAATTCCAAAGCAAGGCAGAATGCTCGAGGTAGGAATAATGGGAATCCAAGGTAAAGAACCCTTTTTCTTATGATTTGTAGCTACCTACTGTGCCTGACTTGGTGCCTGTGTGAGGATTAAGCCCTTAGTCTGCTCTTGCAATTATTCAAATGACTGGTTAAAAAAATTTGCTTTTGTAATAACAATAAAAATTGTCATCTTCCCTTTTGAAGGATTTGTCTGTCTGTTTATAAACACCTGTATTATATCCACACCCTGAGTGTATCTGGCTGTCTTCTGTGCAGTCCTCTGTATCAAGTACTGGAACCATCTACCAGCAGATTTGTTGGATGGACCTATTAAGCTCCGTCTCGTAAGCAATTTACAAACACGTCTGCTTGCATATGGTACGCAGGGCCTTTGCACAGTGTATACGCCTGAATCTTAACACAGCAAAGCAACTCTATAGTAAGACGCTTCATAATAAATCTAGCGCAGTATGTGGTCTTAGGGGAACAGCTGGGGAAGCATCAATGACTGTCAGAACTACGAACCTCTACAGTCAGGATTTTTAAAAATGAGCAAGAGACCAAGAGTACTTACCCTTCTTTACTGTGCAAGGGCAAGAAGCAATTAATGATAAAACAGGGCGGTGTACACAGTGGTTAAGGGCATGGCAGCAATACGTTCCTGTGTACTCATCTTTTATTCCGTGAGTTAGGATGAGTTCTTGCTTAAACCAGCTTTAGGTGAAAGCAATCACTGCAAGGCTTTGGTAATCAGTCTCTAGTGTGGGCATCTGGCATTAGGTGAGTTTTAGCTTAAACAAAACTCACGAGCAAACAAAGCAGGGGTTCATATTATAAAAGCCGTAAATAAATGGCTTCTGACCTTTCCCAGTAATCACGTTTTCTACTCTAAATGACTAGGTCTCCAACCCTGCCCGTCAGACACGGTTCTAAACGCTGTGTTTGGGTGTCAAACCACACAGGCAGGCACTGTACTGCGGCGGGCGGAAGAAGAAGCTTACATCTTGTGGCCCAGGGAGCCAGTTTCAGAGCCACACATTCTATCAGCGCATCTTCAAGCGGAAAAGCAGCACCAATACTTGGCATGCTGCAGCTTTGTAATGAAGAGCCATGCATCTCCCAGTCGAGGGTGAACGATGGCCAAGTTACAATAAAAGAGAATCTCAGTTTTCCAGATTTAAAAGAACCTTAAAAAACAAAAAGCTAGTCTCTCTGCCCACGTGAAAAACGGGTTCTGGGAAGCATTTTTATTTAACCTCTTAAGTGACGAGGTTATCTACTTTAAGCCTTCACAGCTATTTTGATGCTATCTCTAGGAAGAATTTGAAGTCATGTCCTGTCGTGGCATCTCTGTTTCCTTATATTTAATTTGTCCTCTAAATTCCACGTTAGTCTTAGAAGTGTAATTTTACTTGTTACCTGTAAATATATCTTTCCTTTAAATTCTTTCTCAATGCTCTGTGCACCCCAATTACTTGCATGAAATATTTTTCTATGTTTTCTGCCAGAAATAAGAGATTACCAAAAACAAGGAAACAAACGTCCTGAGGCCGACAAGTACACTTTCTGTTCCCCCATTACTATTATTTGTGATACGATCCTTCTGTTCAAAATTAGGTGAAAATTTTTTCCTCTTAATGTGCATTTGGTCACATTTAATGTTAACTGCACATTTTCTTAGCTCATCTCATTGCCCATATTTGATCTCTTAAACGCCTCACTTCAATGGAAACGATGATCATACGCAAACACATGAATAAGCAGTAAAAGTAGTTAAAATATTATGATTCATATGAGCTTATTTTGTATGTTTAAGGCATTTTCACAAAAAAAAGTCCTGTTCTTTGAGTTTAGTGAAGAGGCAGGCTACTGGGAATGTAAGTCTGCTGTTAAATAGTTTAGCTACAGACGGCATAATGGAAAAGTTACATATCTAACTTGTTTTGCAGCCTTCGTTGTGTGATATTTAGGTTGAGATTTAATATGGTGATTTCACCCCTTAATTAAGCAAGAGTACAGGACTCCTAAAGGACTGTTTGCTTATAACCTACATAAGTTACTCGGGACAAAAGCAATCTCCACCATCTTCATTACTGCCCGGGCAAATACAGTAAGTTTTAGAATACGAAAGAAATTTTGAAAGAATTAGATCCTTAGGAATAATTACTATCTGTAAAGAAGTTCCAGCAGCCAGAACTTGTGTACAAAGGAGATTTTTTTATTAAGGTAAGATTTGCATACAGTGAAATGCACGGATCTTAAATTTGCAATGAGCTTGTCAAGGGTATCCAATTACGTAAACGCCTCCATCAACACACACAACGTGTCTATTGCCCCAGAAAGTTCCTTTCTGCCCCTTTCCAATCCATCCCTTCCTCCTGCCAAGGCAATCACTGCTCCTCCAGAGAGGAATTTTGCCTGTTCTTGAACTCCAAATAAATGGAATTACTATGATTCCATCAACTGTCTTCTTTCAAGCAACATGTCTTAGAGATTAATTTTCTTTATTGCCTAGTAATACTCTATTTTATGAATATCCCACTTTTTTTTATCCCTCCTTGAAGGGAGATTTAATTTTCTTTTCCAATTAGGATTCTTTGTCATTCATTGCAAATACAAACAGCCTTCTTTGAATTATCATTAGAAATGCAAATAAGGAAATAAACCAGAGAGGAAAGTTTCAGCTCGTTTCCCTTTACCTGCTTTTACAAAGCTCTTACCAAACAGAGACAGATCGTTGAGTACTCCCAAACGCGGTGAGATCCCATGAGCCCCCCTGCAGGCTGTCAGCCCTGAATGCTTTCTGCACTGTGTCCCTCTGACGTGCCATGCCAATGCTACAATGGACGCTCCCTATCACACTGGCATTGCTGGGGCGAATGCACCTGACCTGTACCCTTCTAATTAACTCTTTTAAACCTCAAGGCTAAGTCCTTTTCTTCTTTTTCTTTTTTGGTAGATTTATTTTACTGAATTATGTGCATGAATAGCTTTTAGAAGTTTTTTTATTGATCCCTTATTGATGACCTAGCAGAATACTTTACAGGAGCCACTGAACCTTCCTAATTTGAGTGAAGACGCACTTTGAACTGTCATAACTTACTTGACCAGTTACCGACCGGTACTGGTTAAAAGTCCTCCAGGAAGTCGTCAGCTGCTTCTCTTCAGTGATAAAGGAGACCAACGGTATTGGTAACCCGTGTTTTAAAAGCCTGGAAATCACTTTTAAGAACGGCCTTAATATGACATTCCTCAAGGAAGAGAACTCCTCTAAACTGAGGTTCGATTAAAAAGCTGTCTTCCTAAATCGTGTACAAGTGGGGGTTGCTGTGCACTGTGAACTGAGCAACATCATGTGCCGTGGTACCCACACAGCTGACAGGTACAGAGTTAAAGCGAAACAGCAAACGGGCTGAGAAAGTTTCTCTACTGAAAACTCCTGTATTTTCTTCTCTCCTTTCTGGTGATCTCACTGTTCTCTTGCTTCTCTTGCCTTGGGCCCTTCCAAAATTTTTCCTTTAAAAATCAGGAGCTCAGACCAATTTAGTGACTATCAGCCATTTCTTCGCTGCGTGAGTGCAGGTGCACTGCCTCCTTCCCTGCTTCAGCCGCTAAGAGGCGCGTCTCATGCTCCAGTCCATTTAATCACGGCCACATTATTCTCAGCAGAGGGCTAACCTTGTGCTGGCGTGTATGGGCCAGGCACGATGGAGATACAGGTTACCTCATTTAATGCTCTTAACGATTCCCATGGGAACTAGCTTCATTTTACAGATAAAGAAATTCAGGTTTGGGAGATTCGCTAATTTGTCCAAAGCTAATAACTAACTAGTAAATCATGGAATTGGGATTCAGACTCAGATCCTTCTGACCAAAAAGACCACGTTCTTCATACCGTCCTTACAATGTCACATTCTCTATTTGAGCAATATTGTCTCACCTCTTAATTCCATTATGTCTGGGTTAATGCTCCCTAGCAGATTTCAGTACCAGGACGAGAATCTTGAGGACACTAACACAAGATTTTTTAAATTGCTTTTACATAATCCAGCACGGATAATTGACTATGTGGCTTTTTTTGTTGTTGCTTTGCCATTTGTAACTATTCTAAATTGGTAGAGCTTTCTAAAAACGATTTCTAATAGTTTTCTAGATTTACTAGTTGATTCTAGCAAATATTTATTTTGAAGTAACTAGAATTTGAACTCCATTAGTAAGTCTAGTTTCTTAAACTTTATCTTTATACCATCCAGCAACATGTTCATACATTCTTTGCAAGTAATTGCATTATGATTATTAAATCCTTAATAAAATTATATACTACTTTGATGTAGTTAATGCCATTTTAAACAGGCACATTTTGCAACTAATAAAAATATTCAAGAAGTTCAAAGAGAAACATCTCAGTACCTTCAGAGAAGCAACTTAATAGGATTCACAGTATTCAATGAGACCTGGGCACTCAAATGTTGAAGTGAATTTAAAGTCTGTCACATAATCTACATTTACTATAAAAGGAGGGCACGCAGATCTCTGAATAAGAGAGTCAGGAGTAAAGCCGGAAGAAGGCAGGCCGGGTGTGTGCCACGTAACTAAGCCCCAGTCCTGGTCCTCAAAGAACTCACTCTAGGAGAGGAAAGGCAGGAATGAGCTGTCATTATCACAGCAGGGTAAAGCGCCAATTTTAGAGAACTCCTCCTACTGTGGCTGTCCTTTCGGTTTTTAAGGCATCTGAGTACACAGCTTTTGTCAGTCCTGCCTCCTATGCCTTGTTCTGCCCTGCTAAGCTGTAACTCACTGCTGGTAGGCATCTACGCCTGAGCTGGGTGTTATGGACTGAAAGTGAGTAAGCTGAGGCCACAGAGGTTCAATGAGCGGGGAAACCAAAAACGCTAACGAGTAATTCAATAAATGCCATATAGAGAGATGAGTAAGTGCTATTATATATGTTATTCTTGATCATAAAAAGAACTGGTAATATAATAAATTCCCTTGAATGCAAAAATATTTTCATTTATTTCATTGGCCTTAATGGTAAAATAAAAAATACCAGTGTTCTCTTTTTCTTCATTCACTCACATTCCTCATAATCCTTTCACTGAAATTGCTTTCCAGAAGGTCACCATGACCTAATTGCCCAAGAAAATGGCCTTTTATCATGTATTCTCCCCAACTTCTTCAGCATTTGGTGTGAACACAGCTTCATATCTCCACTCCTCAAGGGGGAACAAAGCACTCTTGTGATTTTCTTTTGCATCCTCAACTATTTCTCTTTCACTGGCTCTTTTTCCTCCTGTGCCCTAACTGAGGGTTTCCCCACAGCCCACTCTTCCTCTGTACTTCTTTTTGCCATCTCATCTGTTTCTACAGCTTTAACCATCACCTCACGACTTCCAAATTACCTTTAGTTCAGGAACCTTCTCTTCCATGTCCCAGATCCACTTAGACGTAGCCCTAAGCGTCAGACTCAAATACTGAAAAAGAATCTCGTATTATTCCTCCCAAATCTACTGCTCCTCCTGCCTTCCCAGGTTCTATTAACACCACCACCCATTTGCCCAGTTATTCACAACTTGGGAGTAATCTGAATTTCCCTCCTTGTATATCCAATTTTCTGTCAAATCTTACACTTTGTCCTCGCTGCTATCACCCTAATATCAGACCTCAATACCTAGAAAACCACACTAATTTCCTACGCTTGTCAACCTAAGCCCTGTCTCAGGCCATTCCAATGCACTCTTTGTTCTTTAAGGAAATACTAATAATGTCCTATATGGGCTAGGTGCTAAGGATACAATGGGAAGACAGCAGTTATAATTCTCCTACCACTAACTGGCTGTCTTCTGCCCTCTCAGAGCTTATCCTCAAACGGGAGAGCCGGTTATGGTAGAACAACCATGAAGGCGGCAGAGTTCCAGGAAGAAGTCACAGTATGCTGGAAGGTGTGAAAACGAGGGGAAACTGCAGAGCTGAAACCAGGATCTAAAGACCGAAGGGGTGAGTGGCACTGTATGAAGGCAGGGAGGCACCACATGAAGAGTGCCTGACGTGCTGAGGACGATCATATAATTTGTTTTTCACACCGGGACACTTTTTTCCCAAGACAAATGCTAAACCAGATAGGACACCAGACAACAGATGCAAACTCGGATATACAGAAGGCAAATCAAGGAATGTGTACCTCATCCTAACGACAGCAATAACAAAATGAAGGTGGTTAAGCACGACCAGGTGTGATATGGTCAGATCTGCACTTGGCAAAGATCACTCCAGCTGCAGGGCAGAGAACTGACTACAAGACGCCAACCCAGAGGAAGGAAGACAACTTAGGAGGCTGCTGCAGTAGGGTAGGGAAAAAATGATGGCCTGCACTATGAGGTGGAAGGGATAAAAAGAACTGGATAAATACAAGAGAGATGTCAGAGCAATAAATAACAAGACTTTGTTATTGACTATATTTGAAGGATGAGGAGAAGAGTTAAGGATGACTCCCATATTCGGGCTTCGGCAACTAGGCAGTTGGTGCCAACGACTGAGACAGAAAACAAGGAGGAGGAGGCTTGAGGGAAGAGGATGAGTTCATGGCGGGACGTGTTGGGTGTGAGGTCCTAACAGCACTTGTGTCAACACAGTCGACGGGTCTGAAGAGGGGAGGTCTACAAATTTCTATTAGTTACCTACGGATGCTGAACAAATCACCCCAAATTGATGGCTTAAAATAACAAACATTTATTATCTCTCAGTTTTTGTCAGTCAGGAATCTGGAAGCAGCACAGCTACATGGTTCTGGCTCTGGGTCCTTCAAGAGTTTGCAGTCATCTCAAGGTTCAACAGGGGTTGGGGAGCGGGGACCACTTCCAAGCTCACTCATGTGGTGGCTGGCAGGCCGCCTGAGTGGCCTCAGGACATGATAGCTAGCTTCGCCCAGAGCAAGCAAAGGAAAGAGGGAGGGAGGGAGAGATGGAGGGAAAAAGAACAGTCAAGGTGGAAACTATAGTCTCTTTATAACCTAATCTCAGAAGTGACATCTTATCACTTCCGCTATCTTCCATCTGATAGAAGCAAGTCACTAAGTCCAGGCCACGCTCAAGGGGAGGGGGAGGAAGCTCCGTAACTTAAGCATCAAAGAATTTGTGGGGCTGACACATTTTTTTAAACCAACACAATACCACAGCCAGATTATGAACTTTCCTAAAGCATAATTCCTCACCACCTCCTCATCTTCCCTACCAGCACTTCAAAACCCTTGTATCTGTCTGATTTCTCCAAAGGAAGCATGAACTCTCAGCTTGACAATGAATTCCTTCCTGAATCTACCATTCTAGCCTCATCTCCCAGCCCTCCCCTCGCACATCCCTGCTCCAGCCACTTACTACTTCCAAACACCATGGTGCTCTTTCACCTGGATTCATGCCCCTCTGGGCCTGGAAGTCTGGTTCTCAAACCTTCATTCAGGTGACACGACCCCTGACAGCCCTCATACTCTTCAGAATACTGGAAAACACTGATACATGAAACGTAACGTCACAATTCGTAATACCGTGCAAAAACTAATTCCATCTTACACTAGATTCTAGAATAGACAAGTGGGAGTAGCTGCCACAGATTTAGGAACATTTCTTCTCCAAGTCGCTTAAAGACAAGTCATTAGAGAGCAGCAGCAGCACGCCCCTTCCTCCAGCTTTGGCAACTATGAAAAGGGCATTTTTTTGCAAACAACGGACCTGGAAAGCCTCCTACTCCCATTCTTCAATCTCTCAAAATTTTCCATAGCTAAACATGTGCATAACATCCCCGGAAGGTTGCAGGAGAAAGAGGGAACAGCGGCCACCCCTGGGGACGCGGGGAGGGCGGCTTCCCAGCCTGTCGGCACCCGGCCTGCACGCCTGTGTCCGAGCTCTTACCTCCCGCCTCTGTAGGACCCCAGGCTCCCGGGACTGGCTCCGGGTCACCGTTCGGGCCCCACAGCGCTTAACGACGTGTCTGGTGGGTCCCGCGCATGATTCCACGGAATCCTCGCTAGCGGGGGCAGGTCCCCGTCACCCTGGCGTCCGAGGAGGCTGTGGCTGGGGCCGGCGGGCGGGCGCTGCGGCCGGGACCCCGCTCGCCCCACGCCCCCCGCGGCCTGCCCAAAGTCCTCTCCCGCCTCCGGGCGCTTGCTCGATTTCCTTCGTGGAAGAGGGAGAGCAAGGGGTCGTCAGGCTGCTCCCCGCGCCCCGCGAACACTGGGAGCCGCAGGGAAGGAGAGACGCTGCCTCCGGATACAGACTCAGACGCAGGGACAGCGACAAACCTATTCCCGCGCGCCCGCCAAACCCCTACGGCGCGGCGCCCTGGGATGACCCCGCGTTCCCGGAAGTGACGCAAAGCGTCCTGTCCCCGCCCCCTGACTTCCGGATACGCGCCCGAGCTCGCGCGTGCGCACGAGGAGCCAGCTCCGAGCTTCCGTTCGTGCGTCTGCACGAGGTGGGAGCGACATGGACACCTCGGCTGCGACCCAGGCGTCCGCCTCAACCGCGGCCTCAGCCACGACTCCAGCGACCCCGGCCGCCCTGGAGCAGCTGGACACAGAGCAGGTGAGTGGCCCCTGGGGAGGGCGGTTCGGAAGCGGGGAGGCCGTGGCCTTGTGAGGCGCGGTGTGGGCTCCGCGCCCCCGGGGGAGGCCGCGGTCGGCCGTGCGCTCCGCCTGCCCGCCCGTTTAGACGCGCGGTGGGCGCCCGCTTCCCGCAGCCCTGCGGCCTGGGCCTCTTGAATCGGATTGCAGGTCGAACTTGGGGTTCTGGGGTGAGATCCACCCAGCCCTGCTTCCTCACCGTTTGGTTTGAGCCAAGTCGCTTAATTTCCCCAGCCTGGTATTTAAAGGGGGCTCCGCTACCCTCCGCTTTCCAGGATCGGGGGAGGTAATGCATGCAACGCGCTGTGGCCAGGGGCCGGCACATAGTAGGTGCGCGGTGAATGCTAGTGGCAGCGTGTATGGCGCTTTTACTGGGATCGCTGCCTTCATCATTGAGGGCAGAGGGAGCGTGTTCCATCTCGCAGCGTTTTATGTAAAAGAGACGCTTTGCTGTATTCGAGTGCTAGAAGCGGGTACGAAGGCGGTCTCTGATGGATCTTACATTCCTTTGAGCGCAGTTTGCGCGATCCTAATAGATACGATTGTGGAGGTTGCCTATTAGAATGGACTTTGAGCAGAAAAAGAAAAAGGTATAGGGAGGGGGCAAATGCTAAATTAGATGGACATTTAATTCGTTTGTGTATCTCCACCTTGCAGATTAAAAAGGCAGTGGACGCTCTGTTGGCACATTCCAGGTCCAGGAAAAACACGAATGGATTGCTTTTGAATGAAAATGAAAATTTCTTTTTAATGGTGGTGTTATGGAAGATTCCAAGTAAAGAACTCAGGGTCAAATTGTAAGTTCTGATTTTCTGCATTTGCTGATCTTATCTGCTTGGCCGTTCTTTATAACTTTAACAGTTACAACTTAGTTTCTGATGGGAACTTTGCAAACTCAAAATAAAAATCTGAGCTGAAATAAATAATTGTGCCGTTAAAAACCATAGGAATTCAGGCATGCTTAAATTTTCTAGAAATTTTCACGAGTTTTCTGGGGGGTTGGTGGACAACTAACCTAAGCAGTTCTTTTGCAACCAAGGCTGGTTTTTGAGAGAACACAGGTAGAATAAATTGAACAGCTTTTATGTTTTCCTAGAATCTGTTATCTTTCCAAGTCAAGCTATTTCCAAGCTAAAATTCCTGAGGCCCCAGGCTTGCTCCTTTATACAGAGATTGTTGAAAACTTGGCCGTGAACTCCTTGTGGAAAAGAAACTTGTGGCAATTACACATTCTTACTGTTAGGAGCCTTAGGTTAGAAATGCCGTCTTTGTAGAGTTGCCAGTTTAGCGAATAGAAATAAGAGTAATTTTTTAGTATAAGTAGGTCCCATGTAATATTTGAGACATGGTTATACAAAAAAAAAAAAAGATTCAGATTTACCTAGGTGTCCTGTATTCTATCTGGCAATCCTGCTTCTCTGTGGAGTCCTTTGTTTCCTAAGTGTCAAAAAGCCAGCTCTGTTAGAGAAAGCAGTGTGTGGGATAGCTGTTTCTGTTCTTTTCCCCCATAAAAGGGCAAGGGGGGCAGAATGTTACAAGTTGGAAAGACCCTTTGGACCCTCCGACTCTCTCTTAACCAATCTTTGCAAAGCTGCCCCAGCCAGATTGCCTTCATCACTGCTTTAATGTATCCCGCATACACCGTATATTCCACACCATTATGCACCCAGTTTCTCCCTTCTGGAAAGCCCTCTCACTTTCTCCAGGATGTTTTCCCAACTGCCCTCCTCTTGGTGATTTCTTCCACTTGGCATCTTCGCAGCACTTAAACCTTCTCATCTGGCAAGTCACGCTGCTGTATGTTGCTCACTCTCCTTAAACTAAGAAAGTGTTTCCTCAGAATGTGTGGGCCTAGGAAATGAGTTAAACCTTTTTTTAAGACTCAACAATAATCAGCGCATGTTTGCTGGTCGGTCCTTCTGGTTTGCTCCATGTTTTCTGTTTCAGCTCTAGAGAGTTATGTTGTTGATGGAGCTCAGTTTTCTGCCAGGTACAGTTCTGAATCGGAACTGCCCTGACGGAGCTAGATATAGTATGCATGCGTATGTAGCAATGTATAAAATAATAATAATTACATACGCACTATTTTGGGTGTCTTTGATTATATTTTAACTCTTCTTATATCCCAAATAATTGATGTTTTGGTCTGTGGATATTTTGGTGATTTGGATATTTTCGGTGATTTACTTGAATCTTAAATCTCTTCTCTGTGCCATCGAAAAGTAGATATATTTTTAAATGTTCCCGGTAGAGTATTTGCTTAAACAGCGCAAATGAAGTTTATTGAAATAATAGTGAGTTTATTGTTTTCTGTCTTTTTGTGTCTTCTGAATATAAATATTCATTTTGACCGTTATATCGCTTTAATCCTTGGCTGCTTCTCATGTGTTTTGCAGGGCCTTGCCCCATGGTATTCGATCAGATTTAGCAGACATCTGTTTATTTACCAAGGACGAACCCAATGTAACTCCTGAAAAGACAGAAAATTTTTATAAAAAGCTTTTGAACAAGCATGGAATTAAAACCATTTCTCAGGTAGGAAACAGGTTAATACTTTTGAGACAATTAAAAGACTGGATTCAGTTGACGTGATAAGTAATACATTCCTATATTACTGAGTATTTTTCTCTCGGGAATTTAATTTTCTCTGTTTAATTTAGTTCTCATTGGCTTTAGGCAGGGCATATTTCATCTTCCCCGTGATGGATGAGCCCTCAAGGTTTGTTGACCTAAAGGATCAATGTGTGTGTCCGTAACTTTTGTATCTTGAAGATTTGATGGAAGCTTCCTCCATCCGGTCGTTCCTCTGTATCCGGAGCTCCTGCGTTTGCCTCTGACTCCACTTCTCGCCCTGTTCTGTAGTTGTTGGGGTAGTTTCTTTAGCTGAACTCCCCACCTGTTGGCTCTGTCCCCCAGCGTTTAGCCTAGTCCCTGGCACACCGTGGATACTCAACATGGCTCAAGGACATGTTAAAGTCCGAACACAAATTGTTGCCCAAGTATCTCTTCTTCTCTCTCTTGTTCAGGTTCTTAGCTTTTTGTGCGTTTACTCTTTCTTATGTTTTCTAGATTATCCCCCTCCGGACTTTAAAAAAGGAATATAAAGCCTACGAAGCCAAGCTGCGCCTCCTGGGCAGCTTCGACCTGTTCCTCACTGACGCGCGAATCAGGCGGCTGCTGCCCTCCCACCTAGGGAGACATTTCTATAACAGGAAGAAGTGAGTTTCAGGGAAGCGACTGGCCTTCAGCAGCACGACACTTACCGGTGTACGTGCATTGTGCCCTAACTGCCTGTGTGTTGTTACAGAGTTCCAATCCCTGTGAATCTTCTGGCCAAGAATTTATCCAGAGAGATCAACGCGTCTATAGGTGGCACTGTCCTAAACATCTCCAAGAGTGGTTCTTGCAGGTAGGGAAAATGCATTAATGTGCACCTGTGTTTAATCTTGTGTTTCTTTTTTTTTTTTAAAGATTTTATTTTTCCTTTTTCTCCCTAAAGCCCCCTGGTACATAGTGGCATATTTTTAGTTGTGGGTCCTAGTTGTGGCGTGTGGGACGCCACCTCAGCATGGCTTGATGAGCGGTGCCATGTCCGGGCCCAGGATTCGGACCAGGGAAACCTTGGGCCGCCGAAGTGGAGTGCGTGAACTTAACCACTCGGCCACGGGGCCGGCCCCTGATCTTGTGTTTCATAGTGATTGCATGAAGTCTTTTTCACAAGATGGGGCTAATAAAACTAGATCCTTCTGTTAAAACTGTAATCCATTCTTTAGAGGGATCTAGTTCTCCAGAACAGTGCTGTCCTATAGAACGTGCCGCAGTGGTGGGAATGCTCTGTATCTGCTCTGTTTCAGACGGGAGTTGTTTGCCATAAGTGGCTGTTGAGCATTTGAAACGTGGGTCCAGTGGCTGAGAAGCTGAATTTCTAATTTTATTTGATTTTAATTAACGTAAATATAAATAGGCCCCTGTGGCTAGTGGCTAATGGACAGGGCGCCTCTAGATAGTAGGGAAGGCGAGAAGAGTAGGAAGAGGCTTAGAGAACATTGGCAGTTCTGGGCTTTCGTGTTGACTGACCTTGTATCATCCTTTCCTGTGAAGACCGCTGCCTCGGGCGTGGTTTACCTCTTGTTAAGGAATTCTGCGTCCATCCTGTCTCATCGGCCTGTCTGGGCTCTTTGCATTGTCGCATTGATTGCATCTCACCCAGGATACTGAGCGAGTGGAGCCGCACCCCTGGCCTTAGATACCAGATAAGACTTTTGGGGGCAGCAGTTGCTTCCCAGCTTCCAGGGAACAGAGAGTGCAGCCCAGCCTTGTTTATTAGGCTGAGAGGCGGGTGAAGTGTGAGCACATGGCAGTGTAGAGGGGAGAGGGGTAGTTGTAAACATATTCAAAATCATGTTGTAAAATACTTGATCTGGTGACTGGGATGGACAGCTGCCAATAGGGCAGAGCTCTAGGGTACAGCCCTTAGAAACCTCTCATAGAAACCCCTGGAGCCCATGTGTTCCCAGTAGTCACGCACACCATAAAACAGGACTAGCAAGATGTTTTGGCTCTGCTCGCCAGGGAGGCCAGCCCTCAGCAGAGTGTCTTCAGGTAGGCCAGAGTAGGGGATGGCTGGGCAGGACAGGTGGGTTCTGGTGTTGCCTTCTGCCTGCAGGTGGGAAGACCCCGCGTTGGGTATAATTAAGCAGCTGAGAAGAGTGGGCGGTGAGACCTGGACCCCCCACTCTTTGGTTATAGGCTGACATCAAAGTCTTGGCTCATGGGATCAGTGAGTAGCCGGGAGGAGGGGGCAGCACCATGAAGGCAGATAAAGGAGTAGCAGTCTCCCGCCCCTGGGCTTTTTCCAAGCCCAAACCCACAGTTTAAGGAAAATTGTGGACAACGGATAAAAAGCAATACAAAACGTATACCATTCCTTCATCTCCTTTCCCACCCTTTCCCACCACGGTGGTTTTCTATCCTCCTCCTCCTCTCCCTCCCTGGCCCCAGTTCTTGCTGTCTTTCCACTGGGAAGCCAAGGGTGCGCTTGCAGGTAGGTGGCAGGGGGCACACAGTGGGCACAGCCCCCGTCTTTGGCTGGAGGGAGGTAGGAGCACCAGCCTCTGTCATCCTCATTCTATAGATGCCCAGCCAACAGTGAGCCTGCCGTTTGGTTCCCAGGGTGGGGAGGTTGGGGGCTGGCAGGGACAGACGGACCCCGTGGCTGAGCTGTGGGCACTTCTGGGCTTCCCCCTTGGCTTATGTCTGCACTCTGCTTCAGCTGAAAGGGCGGTCTTGCTCTTGGCCGGAAGACGCTATTACACGAGCGATGAGAACTGCTTTAGAGGTGGCAGCTGGCTCAGAGCAGTGGAACTGTGAAGATGGCAGGGGGACCTTCCGGGGGTAGTTCTTTCAGAACAGCCACTCCTGGGGTAACTGCCCTCAGAGAAGCTGAGGGCCGACTCCCTGCCCTGTGGTTTCTAGACTGAGGGTAGAGCTCCTGGCCCTGCCCACTGACCCTCCCAGCCTCGCGCATTAGGTGGCACCTTCTCGATCACCAGCTTGCGTGACACATTGCAGGAGAGAGTGTTTTTAGAACACAAAAGATGATAACCTTCCTTTAAAATATATTTAGAACCTAAAGATTTTAAGGTTTCTACCTTTAAAAAAATTTTAAGATTGTGCATTTACGTTTTTCACATACCTGCCTGTGCTTTATTTTGAAAACAAATGATTTTTCAGTCTTTTTCTCTAATATTTGATTCAATTTCAGTACTATCCGCGTCGGTCACACTGGAATGCAGGTTCAGCACATCGTGGAAAACATTGTTGCTGTCACGAAACGGCTTTCACAGAAATTGCCAGAGGTACAGTCCTGCAGACGCATCAACTCATCGTTCATTTAAAAGAAGTGAAACGTGGAGTTGATGTTGCTCTTTTCTGTGTTTCAGAAGTGGGAGAGTGTGAAACTCTTGTACGTGAAAACTGAGAAATCGGTCGCCCTTCCCATCTTCTCTTCATTTGTCAGCAGTCAAGATGAAGCCAAAGGCGTGTGCACTCCTAGTCAGAAGAAAAAAGTTAGTAGGATTTTAAATACTGGACAGGCTTAATGGAGGATAGAAACGGCCCCAAGAAGAGGGAAGTGGTGCCCTCCTGCCTGCCTTTCAGTGTTTTCCCAGCGCTGTGCCTCTGGTCACTGTTCCCGCTTTACACATGAGACTAGTAGTGTTGGAGCGAGTCAAGTACGCTAAGATGTTGATGTCTGGTATTTAGAGATAAGTGCATACTTACTTTTTAATTTCTCCTAAAAGGGCTAATTAGGTTTTGGAGAGGGCTGTGCAGTGGCAAGAGGAGCTAAGAGAGGAAAACCACAATCTAGTTTATTAAGTACTTTGTTACTTACGGGCCAAACTTAAGGCTGTGTTAGGCTAACAGAGACCTCTTGGTTTTGGTTTGAGGTTTCAGGGCTGCTGGTGCTGTTGCAGAAGAAGCCAGAAGGGGAGAAAATCACACTTTTTGCTATTGGTCGGACCGGTCTGCTAGCTTCCTAATTCTTTCTTCAGCCATGTTAATTGTGTCCACTGAGTTTTCAAATTTATTCTTTATTTTTTAATTCTAGAAGTTCCCTGCTTTGTCCTTTTTCAGGTTGGCTTTACTTTCTTTGGTTTCTCGTTGTCTGTAAATAGTCTCCCAGTTTTTCTGATTTCTTGGAATGTGTTGAGCATCGTTGTTGGATGTCTGTCTGATAACTCACGTAGGAGAAGCCTTGGTGGTTGGCTCTGCCTGCAGCTTCCTTAGGTCCTTGGTAATCTTTGTGTCATGGTCATTGCACTTGGAAAATTATTTGTAGAAATAATTTGAGGTGTCAGATGAAGACCCTTTCTCTGGAGGATTCACATCTACGTTGGCCAGGCCCCCTGGGCCGCTCTGCCCGGGACCACCTGAGAGCACGTTCAAGGCTTTGAGTTCCCCTGCATGACTCAGAGCCAGCCTTGGCAGTACCCTCACAGCCCCCCTCCTGTTGTCTTGCCCCTGCGGGTGTGACTCTCCGGAGGTCCAGCTTACTGAGGGGGGGGTGGGAGGGGTTCCTCTTGGAATCCCTGCCTGGTGTGGGCTGTGGCCACTGGGTTTGATTTCTCGCTGTTCTCCCGCCCCCAGTACCACGTAGCTGTTGGAACAGAAGTTAGGGATCAGCACACACGCTCGGGGCAAAAATGGCTTCTGGCTCACCTACCCCACTGGGTCTTTGATTTGAATTTCTTATAGTTTGTTCAACTCATCAGTGCTTTTATGGAAAAAAAATTGCTTTTTTACTGTTTTATCCCACTTTCTTACTTGTTTTCTTTGGGAGGCTGACCCAACATAAGACAGACTGCTGTTATTGGAAGCAGGAAGTCGGAGTTTTTTGCCATTTGTCAGCTGATTTGGTGGAGGACCTTGCGAGGATTTTGGAGTTGCTAAAATGGAATTGGGGCCCTGTTGTAGATGCTGTTTCACAGGACTCTGGTGAGGATGCTGGGCCTCTAGCTGCGTAAACTTTGTACAGTTTTAACTCCAGCCACAACCTGAGGCAGGGAAAAAGTCAGGTTTGGGGGTGAGACGGGAGAGTGTAACAGCTTTATTGAGCTGTAATCCACGTCACATACTATACAGTTCAGGATCATTCTTAACTCACCTATAAGTGAGACTCACTGCGTCCTTAGATGCCTGGATTCTGCACAGTGACACGTAATTGAGCGCGTAAAGTACGTGTTTGGCCATGACTCACAGGCACAGGGGAGTTGGGGTTCAAATGCTGGTAGTGGGGTTTGTTTGCTCGGAGCTCGTTCAGGTCAAGGCCCCTTCAGGGAGCTCATGAACCCCCAGAACTGCAGGTGCTAAGTCTGTGCCATCTATTTACCAACAAAAGGATCTCCTACTAAAATTATGCTGGGCTTTTTTGGTAGGAAGCAAAGAAAAAACAAAAAAGAAGAGAATATTTTGACAAACAAACGGCGAAGAAAAGAAACAAGGGGCCCACGAGATGGGCTGAGAAGAAGGCTAAAGCCGTCCCAGCTACAGAGCAGGCGGCCCCTGCCACTGGTGTTCCAGCGAAGGGTCCTGCACTCCAGAAGGCGGAGACCCCAGAGCATGAGAAGACAGAGGCCAGCGGAGGAAGAGCCCAAGTTAAAGTGCAGGACGAGTCTGAAGATGAAATTCCAGTGCTGGTACCACTGGGGAAAACTCCCGCGAAAGAAAACGTGGAGGTATCTGTATTAACGTTTAATGGTCGTGACGATTGAGTCCGCAGCCCTCGGGGTCAGCTGAGCACTGCTGAGTGAAGGAGGTCGGAGTGTTACACAGGTGGGGGCCATCGTTTGTAGAAATCTGTTTCAGGTGAAACCTCTTCTACCACACATTTTGAAGTCATAGATGAAAAGTCCCGAGAACCCTGGAGATAGTTTACCCTTCTTTTAAATATTGGAATGATGTGTAGTAAACACAACCTTTTACGTACCTTGGAATCCAGGGAGACTTGACGTGTTAATAATTGTGAGAAACATTGCCCGTGGTGTGAGGAAGCAGGCCTGGGCGGACCCTTGGACAGTGGTTCGGTTTCTGGAGGTGAGGTGAGTCCTGGATCAGCGCAGAGTTAGTCGTGGGAAACATAGCTGGCGACTGGAGCCGGCCTCTGAACGCTTCGGACACCCGCCGCCCAGGGTCCTCAACAGAGATCTGACTTCATGGGTTTCAGAGGGGATCATTTCAAAGAACTGAGTTTTTATTTTTTGATTCTTTGATGTTTTTACTCATTCGTATAGTATCCATCCAGCTGTTGGTGCAGACCTCTTGAAAATAAGTGGGGAGTAGGTCCCTAAGAGACTAACAGGCGGCCCTCACAGGGGTGCAGAGGAGACTCATCGTAGCTCAGGGCACAGCCTGCGCCAGGTGTCCCAAGGCTGTTACAGCACTTAACCTATTCTTGTGTTTTGTCCTAACAGTGAGCCTTAAAATCTCCAATGGTAGTAAAATTTTCATCTGCTAGTGAAAGTGCCCCCAAAGTGCTACTGAGTTGTTTTGGGGGGGTTTTTTTTCGCTGAGGAAGATTGGCCCTAAGCTAACATCTGCTGCCAATCTTCCTCCTCTTGTATGTGGGTTGCTGCCACAGGATGGCCACTGAGAGACAAGCAGTGTAGGTCCGTCCGTGCTCAGGAACCCATCCTGGGCCACCAAAGCAGAGCACGCCAAACTTAACCCCTAGGCCACCAGGGCTGGTGTTGAGTTTTTTAATATACTTGAAATTAACAGAAATGATCCGTATATTAACTGTAAGCAAGTATAATTGTTTTTAGAAAAAGTAAGCTGTTATAATTTCTTCTAAAGGGACTGGCTATCATATGTTGGAAATTGAAGATTGGAGAGCATAGCTGACTGGGGGGGTGTGTCACGAGCTGTCGAGGCGTTCATGTCCTTGAACCCAAGTGGGAAACATGATCAGGGTAGTAATATACTGAAGTTTCATCTTCATTCACCCTAGAGGCAAAAACGAGAAAATGTCATGTGCCCTCGCAGTAGTGTTTGTAAAGGTATTTGAGCTAACGTTTAGTAAGAGTTTATAGTGCTTAGGAAATATAGAAGAAATATTTGGGAAAAGGGCATAATGCTTGGCTTTAAAATACATGCATACTCATGGGGGAAGGTTGTAAATAATAGTTTGCTCTGTGATAGAGTTATTAGGGAGTTTTATGTTTTTGATGTTTTTCAAATTTTCCATAATCTGTTGATTTGTATTTACTCAAAAACAGAGTGTTGTTTGGTTGGTTGTTTCGGTCTATATGAGCTACATCTGCATGTGACAGAGTCCCCTGCTAGGAGGTTGGGTCAGCAGCAGTCATCTGGGCACTTGGAAAATCCACGATTCCTGGCCTGTAACAGTCCCTCGGAGACCTCTGAATCTGACTTTGGGAAATGAGGTTTACGTCCACAGTTTGGGAACCCCCTGCCCTAAGCTGTGTGCAAGGGAAGAAGAATCAGGATTAGCTCATAGGTCCCCCTGCTCTGCTCCCAGGGGCGCTTCCGGGAGTCCCTACCCTCGGCCAAGGGGAAAGATGGTTTTCCTTTGGGACCAGGGAGACCCCCAGAGTCCTTTCTACAGTCATTGATAATGGAATACAGCTGCCTTTCAGAATGTCTGCGAGACAAAAAGAAAAGTCATTCCTCATTTCATCATGCTGCGGTGTACCTGTTGGGTGTTAATAATAAAAACAGTAACTCTTAGAATCACATTGTCAATTGGGTTTTTTCCCCCCGGATTTAACTTTCCTCTCTTTCTTAGATACAAAAGCATGCCACAGGAAAGAAGTCTCCAAAACAGAGTCCTGGCCCCAAAACACCTCGTGGGAAGAAGAGAAAGGCCGTCCCAGCTTCGGAGCCCCCGAAAGCTGCAGAGCCCGAGACCCCAGGTAAAGGCCCAGGGAAGAAGCCAAGAGTCAAAGAAGAGCTGGAGAAAGAAAGGAACTCCTCACTGGGGAAGAAAGACCCAAGGCAGACTCCCAAAAAGCCAGAGGCCAAGTTCTTCACGACTGCTGGTAAATCTGCCAGAAAAGCTTCCCACACCCCCAAACAGTGGCCCAAAAAAACCCAGGGTGCCCCAGTCGACCGAAATCAGTGACTCACCCGGAAGGAAGCCTCAGAGATCCCGAAGAGCTGTTGGCCCCCGTTGCAGCCTTCTCCAAGAGCGAGGCCTGGACTTAAAGATTTTGAAAACCCCCACAAGTAATTCTGGTCTATGTTCATGGGCGTCAGAAACAGTCGCTTGAAGTCAGTCCACTTTTTTTTATTGCTCTTCTGTGTATCTGCTAATGTAATAGCGGGAAAATACCCTGCTTCTCTGTGGTGGTGTTTTTATTATTAAAGTGTAACCTTTGCTCTCAGTGTGCTATAGGCATTCCATGTCTCGTTGGTTTTACTCCAATGCCTGTGATGTGGCCCTTTTCCTCCCCTGCTTTATGCCATGTATTCACAGACTCCATTACAGGAGTTTGTGCAGACGCTTCCAGAGCTGGTCTGCAGGCCACTGATGGGCCCGCTGCATGTGAATCAGCCGTGGAACTTAGGAGAAACTTGGGCTTCTTGGCATTCCTGCTGAGATGGTGTATCTCGGTGGGTCTTGGAAAAGACCCTGGAATCAAAATCAAAATAATTGATTCCAGGGCCCAGGTGGTGGTCGGCCAAGGTTGTCAGTCACTGAGTTAGCGCACGTTTGGTGAGGGGATTCCCATGGAGTTGTTCCCATAGAGGCGCCGCAAAGAACCCTGCGTGCTAGGGGCAAGTAAGCATTATCTTCCCGAAGGCTTCCACCTTCCAGCTCCCTCCTCACCCCATACAGCTTTCCTCTAGGAAGGAGAGCTCGGAGGGCAGACCGTTAAACTTTGGGTGATTGTCAGATATTTCTGAGGCAGTAAATGATTTCCCAGATCCTTGGCTTTTCACTGGATCTGAGTTGGGGTACACATCTCTAGCAGGAAGTGACGGATTCTCTGTAATACAGGAAAGGCCAAAGTGAGGCATGCTCGCAGAGATCACGTGGTCCAGAAGCATCGTGACGACAGGAATAAAAGATTGAGGTGGTTCTCCAGCAAGTCCTGGGGTCACTTCGGCATTGAGACAGCTTTTGCTTTTTAGCAGCACAAACTAATGTTAACTGTTATATCATGAAAGCCTCTCAAGTGCAAAATAATTTGCAATTCCACTGTCTTTTTAGGCTTAATTGACTTGTTTTCCATAAAAACCAGGTTCCACGGGAAGGTGGGCTGAGAGACTTGCTTCACTTTGTTCCAAGGTGAAGATTCACGTCTCCTGTCTTGCGTGGGGCCAACTCCTGTACAGAGTCATGTGCTCTGTTCTCAACACGACGAGTTCCTGGGGACCGAATGGCTTTTTAATCCCGCCCTCTGGCCAGATAAAGATTTTGCAACGCCAAGTGATTCTTTGAGCTGTTGCATACGGTGCGGATGTCTACCTTCCTGTTCTATGTGTGGCTCGCTTCGCTCTAATTCTCAGTGTTCTCTACTTTGCAAAAAGGTTTAAGTTTCTTGAGAAGAATGGTAGTTTTTTGACAATGGAAGGCCACACTTGAGGAATTGGTGATACTTATGAATCGCAACGAAAAAGTCCAAATCATGGTGCTAGATTTCCAAGGCTAACGAGTATAGGGGACAGCTGAGTGGTGGCAGAAGGGCTGTGAGCCAGTAGTGGTCCACCCAGGGCCCGGAGGGGCACTGGGAATCTGCAGTAGATGACACTTGTGGGTGAAGAGGTCTAGAACGCGGCTGATGTTTCGTTGGAAGTCAGAGCTGGGCTTCTGGATCCATCCTCCGTACTATCGAGATTTAGTGGAGAAAACCAGGTCTGGTGGGAGAAGTCTGTGACGTTTTTGTTTTGAAGAAATGTTTGAATTTTAGTTAATTTGTTTTTTAGGAACTGTAATGAGCATGAAAATGTTAATGTCTTTAAATGCCTTGAATGTATTTGACAGTTCAGTGTTTAATAAAGGTCACGTTGTATTTCATAGCCTCCTTGAGAAATATTTAAATGAAGATGCAAAGAAATTGCTGTCGTACCCTTATCCCCAGACTAAAAACCCTTTGTCTGCTTTCAGTTCATGGGTGTTCAAGGGTTTAAATAGCAAAGAAGTTTTTTTTTTTTGGTCATTTAATTAAATATTTGAAGGTTCTGCACTACCTACATTTTTTTTCTTAAGTTGCTACTGTTTTTCCTGCCTACAATTAGTGTGTTAATAGTCACACCACCAAGATTTCCAATTAGCACCATGAACCATAAGAAGCCCTCATTAACCCTTGGGTCTTAAAGGAATTAATGCATGTGATGAAAGACTGCAAATAAAATTTTGATTATAGTGATCATTGCCGTGTAATGGTCCTGGGAGAGAAAATGGCAAATTATTTGGGTGTTTATATTTAACTCCAGATTCTGTGTCTTGGTTCAACATTGTCTTAAAAGGATTAACGAGTTCCATTTGCTTAACTCAGGGAGTTTCCTATACTTGAAGTTCCAGGAAATAACCAGGGCACATGTATAATTTTGACTTACCTGAAAAATGTCTGTTAGCTTTCCAAAAGACATTGGCTGATAATGTGAATTTGACACAACTTTTCATTATAGGTTTCCCACAAAATCTGATGACACAGTCTCAGAAACTTCATTGAACTCAGCCAGTGAGCCACCAGGTTAACATCAGTTTTCATTCACTTGGGCATCCACGTATCCACGCATCCTTTAACCATTTAACCTACAAACTGCCGAGTACAGTACTGGGCTTGGCAGGCTAACAGGTTTTTTTTTTTTAAAGATTGGCACTTGAGCTAACAACTGTTGCCAATCTTTTTTTTTCTTTTTTCTGCTTTTTCTCCTCAAATCACCCCAGTACATAGTTTTCTATTTTCAGTTGTGGGTCCTTCTAGTTGTGGCATGTGGGACGCCACTTCAGCATGGCCTGATGAGCAGCGCCAAGTCCGTGCCCAGGATCCGAACCGGCGAAACCCTGGGCCGCCAAAGCGGAGCACACGAACTTAACCACTGGGCCACGGGGCCGGCCCCAGACTAATGGTTTGGAACTTAAAGTCCAGTGAGTGGCATCCTCAGAATTCTGCTTTGGGGCAGCATTTTGGCTGCAAGGAGGTGGACCCGGAGGCTGGGGAACTTCTCTTAATGTCTGTCAGTAACTGGTGTAAACTTAGAATGTGTGTTTCTGGAGGAAGTGCTGATGGGGATTATGGGAAGGAACTAGAAGAAGAACGACAGACCAGTGGAATAGAAGAGAGAGTCCAGAAGTACGCCCTTATATTTATGCTGAACTGATTTTCGAAGAGGGTGGCGAGACAATTCAATGAGAAAAAGTCCTTCCAGGAACGGCACTGGGGTGTCTGTTAGCCATACACCAAAGAATGAAGTTGGACCCTTAACAAACACCATATACACAAAAATTCAAAATGATCATAGGCCTAAATAGAAGAGCTTAAACTGTTAGAAGGAAACACAGGAGTAAATCTTCAGGACCTTGGATAAAACAATAGTTTCTTAGCTATGACGCCTCAAACAGAAGTGACAAAAGAAAAATTCAAACATTGGACTTCATCTAAATTTAAAATTTCTGTGCTTTAAAGGACACCATCAAAAAA
This sequence comes from Equus quagga, assembly GCF_021613505.1. Taxonomy (NCBI): domain Eukaryota; kingdom Metazoa; phylum Chordata; class Mammalia; order Perissodactyla; family Equidae; genus Equus; species Equus quagga. The sequence continues at coordinate 9,694,550 of NC_060273.1, read as the reverse complement.
GTGAAAAGACTACAGACGGAAATAGTGCAAATCATGACTTCATAAGAGTGTTGTATTTAAAATATACAAAGAACACTTACAACTCAATAATCAAAAGAAAATCCAATTTTTTAAATGAGCCAAGGCTCTGAATGGACACCTGCCCGAGGAAGCTCTGCGAATGGCCAACAAGCAAACGAAAGGATGATCAGCATCATTACTCGTCAGGAAGATATGGATGAACCACGGTGAGATCCTGCTTCACACCGCTAGGATGGCTATAAGCCAGAGGACGGACAATAACGAGACGGGTGTGGAGAAATTGGAACATTTGTTACCTTGCGGGTGGGGATATAAAATGGTGCAGCTGCTTTGGAAAACAGTCTGGCGCTTCCTGAAAGAGTTTAGCGTGGAGTTACTGTATCTATTCATGGGTGTATACCCTAGAGAATTAGGAACATATGTGCACAAAAAGACTTGTACGTGAATATTTAGAGTAGCGTTGTACATAATAGACAAGAATTGAAAACAACCCAAAGTCCATCCACTGGGGAATGGATAAAGAACACGTGATACAGATATCAGTTCAATGGAATATTATTCAGCCATAAAAAGGAATGACTTGGGGCCTGCCTGGTGGCGTAGTGCTTGGGTTCGCATGATGCACTTCAGCAGCCCGGGGTTCGTGGGTTTGGATCCCAGGCACAGACCTACACACTGCTCATCAAGCCATGCTGTGGCAGCAACCCATGTGCGAAATAGAGGAAGACTGGCACAGATACTAACTCAGGGCCAATCTTCCTCACCAAAAGAAAAAACAAAAGGAATGACTGGGGCCAGCCTGGTGGCACAGCGGTTAAGTTTGTGTGCTCTGCTTTAGCAGCCTGGGGTTTGCTAGTTCAGATCCCTGGTGTGGACCTATGCACCACTTACCAAGCCATGCTGAGGTGGCGTCCCACATATAAAGTAGAGGAAGATAGGTGCAGATGTTAGCTCAGGGCTAATCTTCCTCAAAAAAAAAAAAAAAAATGGAATGACCTACTGATACATGCTGCAACATGGATGAACCTTGAAACACTATAGTAAGGAAAAAGGAGCCAGACACAAAAACCATATATTCTATGGGTTTGGACAAGTGTATCACGACATGTATCCACCATGATAGTATCATACAGAGAGTAATTTCACTGTCCTAAAAAGTCTTCTACACTCTGCCTATTTATCTCTGCCTCCGCCCAACCCCTGGCAGCCACTCGTCTTCTTACTGTCTCCATAGTTTTGCCTTTTCCAGAATGTCATATAGTCGGAACTCATACAGTACGGAGCCTTTTCAGACTGGCTTCTTCCACTTAGTAACAAGCATTTAAGTTTCCTCCATGTCTTTTCATGGCTTGATAGCTCATTTCCTTTTAGTGCTGAGTAATATCTGTTGTCTGGATGAACCACAGCTTATGCCTCCATTCACTGGCTGAAGGACATCTTGGTCACTTCCAAGTCTTTGGCAATTATGGATAAAGCTGTGATAAACATCTGTGTGCAGGCTTTTGTGTAGACACAAGTTTTTGACTCCTTTAGAGAAATACCAAGGAGTACAATTGCTGGATCATATGATAAAAGTATGTTTAGTTTTGTAAGAAGCTGCCAAACTGTCTTTGAAAGTGGCTACACTGTTTTGCATTCCCACCGGCAACAGATGAGAGTTCCTGTCGCTCCACGTCCTCAGGAGCACGTGGTGTTGTCAGTGGTCCAGACATTGGCCATTCTGACAGGTATGTAGTGGGATCTCATTGTCGTTTTAACTTGCTTTTCCCTGATGACATGTGATGGGGAATATACTTATTTGTTATTGAGGTATCTTCTTTGGTGAGGTGTCTGTTAAGATCTTTGGCTCATTTTTTAGTCAGGTTGTTTGTTTCCTTATTACTGACTTTTCAGAATTCTTTGTATACTTTGGATAGCAGTGGTTTATCAGATGTGTCTTTTGCAAATATTTTCTCCCAGCCTGTGGCTTGCCTTCCCATTCTTTTCAGGTATTCTCTTTTGAAACCACCATAAATAAACTTTTGTGCTTGTTTTTTCCATTTCTGAAATGGGAAGACTGCCACGAAATATTTTTCATGTGCTCTGCACTCTTTAGTCTGAAAATCTGTGAATGATATCCATAGTCCCACCTCCCAAACATAAGCACAGTTAACATTTTCATATTTTGATATATTTTCTTACAATACTTTTTCCTATGCATAAGTATTTTTTTTTCTTCTAGTCTATATTTTCCAAGATTTCTTTAGTGAAATTATTTTGCAATGGACAAATGCCAGCACTCCTTCACTTTACTCCCTCAAATGTCTGTCATTAAGACCACAGAGAAATTGTTAAGAAATCCTTGTGGGTGGGGTCTTCTGAATAGTGCCAGCTTCTGAATAGTGCACGCTGCAGACCTGCTTAATTGGAATTATACTTGGTGGGACCTAGGAATCTGTGTTTTTTAACAAGAGGCCAGGTGATTCTTATGCTCAGGGCACGTTGACAAACACTGGTATCAAGTACATGGTAGCTAGAAGTTGCCTCTACTTAGAAGTAATATCTTGGGGCTGGCCCTGTGGCTGAGTGGTAAAGGTCACGTGCTGTGCTTTGGCAGCCCAGGGTTTGCCAGTTTGGATCCTGGTCACGGACCTAGCACCACTCATCAGGCGATGCTGTAGAGCGTCCAACATAGAAGAGCTAGAATCACCTACAGGTAGGATATACAACCACGTACTGGGGCTTTGGGGAGAAACAAAAAAAAGAGGAAGATTGGCAACAGATGTTAGCTCAGGGCCAATCTTCCTCACCGAGCAAAAAAAAAAAAAAAAAGAGGTAATATCTTTACCAAATCCTTTGCAGGTGAAGCCAAATGAAACAGTCAACTAAAAGACAACCAGGGTAAAATAGATCTTTTATTTCCTCTTTTTATTACCATTTTTTTCATAAGACATTCAAGTGAACCACTATGTGCGTTTGCCCCAGCCTCTTGTTAGGAATTTCTTCCAAATCTATAGAATCAAGGCGTTTGCATTATTGGATTAATTAAAGTAAAAAAACTAACCTGACGTGTGAAAATTGCTCCCTTTGAGACCCCATGTCATTTCAATTAGCCAATCAAGGGTCATTCATAAGAAAAACACAGAGCGAAGGTTGGTTCTCTTTTTAGCTAAGGACCTTTCGGCTTGAAGTGTCTCTGGCTGTTTTGGGGAAATTATTTCTGATTTTTTTTTTTTTTTTACTAAAAAGCTGCCCATTGGACCAGGTGAGAGAAACTACCATTTCTTTTATAAAATTAGTAGCTCGCTTTTGTGTGGTGTTTGGAAGTCACTTAAAAATGCTTTCAAAGATATTCTTGTTAGCTGAGCTGATATTCCTAATACTTCCGTTAGCTTTTGTGTATTAGCTCACGGTCTGGGTTTCTGCAGAGCTGCATCTCCTGTTCTTATCCCTTGACTGTTTTTCTCTAGGCTGTTGGACTTCTGTCCTTAATTCGTAGAAGTTCTTTGTACTTCAGAGATGTTAGCTCTTTGTCCCTTGGTCATATACAGCATATATATTTAAATATAAACATATGTCCTAATTAACAAAATCTTCAATTCTAAACTATATTGTTCCTTTACAGTTCTAGGTTCATTTTTCTAAGTAAACTTGCAATCCTTTTTTGAACAAAAGCTGAAATTATATATACATTCAACCTAAGAAATTGGGAAAAGAATTAATAAAATGCAGGAAAGGCTTTAAAAGAAGAAAACTAAAAATCACAAATTAGGGAACAGACCCTACAAGTAACAGGTGAAACCAGAAGCTGGTTCTTGAAAAAGATGATAGATCTATAAACCTCTGGAAAGAAAACCAAGACGTGCATTTACCATTTAATAACCAAGATAGCAAAGATAGCCAAGGTTAAAAAAAAGATCAAAGGGAATAATGTTCAACTTCATACCAACATACTCAAAAATCTAGCTGGAATGAATGTACTGGAAACACATTAGTTATCAAAATTGAATGAAGAGACAGAAACCTAAAAATTGGAAGAAAAAAGGCAGTGAGATCTAACATTTTCATATCGTGCGTACAAATCTTTTGTTGCCATTGTAATTCAAAGCTTCCCAATTCTTAGTACTCAAACAAATAATTTTCTCACCCCTTCAAAAAAAAAAAAAACCAAACCCTATAACCTGCTCTGGCTTGAGATAAGTGTAAATTGCCATGTACTGCTTTATAAGGATGATAAACAAGAGTCTAGGAGAGCTCATGGAGGAATGCAAGGATGGTTAAACTTCAGGGAATTAGTAACAAAATTCAATGTCAACAATTAAAGGAAAAAAACCATAGGTTAACAACAAATGCTAAAAACACAGCTACAAAACTGATCAGCAATATCTGATAAAAATTGTGAAAGAAAGAACCTGCAAAGGGAAATCCTAAAGCTACCAAAATCGCATGAAATGCCGAATTAATAAAATTCTGCCATGTGAGGCAGGAAGGAGTCTGAAAAGCCAAAACCATTAGTATGTGCCACTGTTTTCATCTTCAATCTTTTGTTCCTACATATCCTAAACTTTTATGAAGAACTCTGTATCACCTAGCATACAACCCAACACCTAAAACTTTCAGTGTATACAGTTGTAGACATAATTACTGGCCATTGTGTAAATAGTGTGTCGCTAAATGTCGAAGGGATTTGATGACAGGCTTCATCCACTTAAGGAAACACGTGGACAAGCTCATAATACTTTTTCTCCTTGAATTTTTCCATTCTATTCCCCCCCACCCCCAGAATTTTATACTACTGTGGCATTTTTATGCTTAACTCTCGTACTGACCGCTTTATCGTTTCACTCTGCCACGAAAATACATATCAATTTAAAATTTAATTTCCTGTGACTATAGGGCTCTAAGTATTAATTCTGATCTAAGAAAGACATAGTTATAATTATTGGTATACAATTCATCAAATGGTGTATATTATATATTTTAATAAGATTTTATTTTTCATGATTTGTAGCTATTAGAAATGTCTCTTAATGAGCTTGATTTTTTCCCTTGTGCATGTTTCCGTGAATAACTATTCTTTTTTTTTCTTCTTCTCCCCAAAGCCCCCTAGTATGTAGTTGTATATTCTAGTTGTAGGTCCTTCTAGTTGTGCTGTTGACTATTCCTTACTGTTACAATGAGACACGGTTCAGCCTTCATTTGCCTCCTGTGTTTCTTTTGAATTAAGGCTTCAGGACACTAGAGAGAGTGCACACAGTTCTGATGGACAGCTCAGACAGGTGCGATTCACGACCACATCTTCGGCAAAGAAGAAAGGTCTCTCCTCAACCTTTTGATATTTCTGACTTGTAATTTTTCTTTCCTTCCTTTAACCCCCGCAGCAGAAAAATCGTGATGCTGCAGCCGGTACAAGGATGTAATCAGAGGACCAGACTGCTAAGAAGAAGGCAGGAGGAGTCCCAGTGCATGTCTTGCTCAGAATACATGCTCATGAGCTGCACAGGGTTACTGACAGGGGCCCTGGGAAGAGCTGTCATTGGGTACCACTCCTCTGACCACGTGGCTTTCTCCATTGGAGTAACGGTGAGCACCACGGGCATTTTGGTTATTGTCCTAACTGGAGTGCTGGCCATGTGTGCAGTGAGCCAGAACTCACAGAGAACCACGAGGCTAAGACTGGAAGCAGGAAGCAGGGGCGGAAGCACGCGAGACGGTACGGAGTCTTTGGGGACCGAGGGACTGATGGCCAGCGCCTGGCTATAACTGGATACTAACTAGACTGATACCCTTGGGCCTTTGAAACTTTGATTTTAAGTCTCTTGAGCATTGATTTTTACATCCAAATAAAATCTGTCTTCTTAAAAACATGCTTCCTGATTTTCGTAGTGGTTTTGTTCCCCATTGCCTAGATGAGTCTCCTCTGCTGAAGTCTTCACGTGCTCGTGTCCATGTCCTCTGGTCCATCACTTTGCTCCTGGTTGCCATACCTAACAACCTCCTTCCTCGCTTCCTACCATCATTGAAGAGCTAGATACTGCCACTCACTCTGGCTTTTCAGCTCACCTCCTGCACATTTTACTGTGCACAGAGGTGACCCATGCTAGACTGCAGATGCCCAGCTCACGGCCCTCGTCATCTGCGGTGTCCTGATCTTTCCTCTAACAGTTACTCACTGCCCTAGTCATCTCCTGGAGCTTGGCGTTGCTGCTACCGTGAGACCCCAAAACTTGACTTCAGATGCCACATTCTCTTCCCACACAGCCCTCTTGTCCTCATTAACTTTCTCTTGAACCCGTCACCTGACAATTCTCCAATACGGTAGAGTTCTCTAACCCTTCTATGCTGTGGTTTCCTCACTCTCCCACAGAGTCCTGACTTTCTTCTTGTCCCTTTTGGAACAGAGTGGGCAATACCCCCAACTTTGAGTTAGTTGCCTTCTGACTCTACATGCCGGGTAACATACGAGCCTGGTGTAGCTGATCTTTGCACCATGGACACCAATCCACAGAGGCACACATCTTGGAGCAAATCACTCAGAAAAGGTTGACTGGCCTCCTTGAAAATCGTGATCACCAACCTCAGAAACCACACCCTGCAGCTGTCCCACCTCTCTGATGTGTTCCCCACGCCTTAAGCTCAGGCCAGAGATTGCCAGACTCTGTTGGGATAACTAGCAAAATAAGAGTCCTTCCTTCTCCCTCAGCTGACATCTGTGGGACCCACAATGAAAACGGTGACTGACCATGCTGCCCACTCATCCTAAGACACCTGGCAGTCCACATGCCCCATGGAACAGCCCCTGAACATTTCCCTTCACTCTTCAACGTGGAGGGACATCCCAGAAACTAGGACCTCTTAGGAGTCCCTCCATCATGATCAGCAAACTCAGAGGACTTGAGAGGACCCAGAGACCGTGGGGAGCAGTAAACAGAAAAAGTATCTTTTGGTGGTAATTGATATTTTCCATATGCAGAGAAATGTTACAAATGAAATGAGAATAGGGTGTTGTAAAGGATCAGTGAGAAAGAGCAAGAACTCTTAGACGTGAAAAATGAAGCAGAAATTAAAATTCCCAAGATTTTTGTATGATAAAGGTGAGGGGATATATGAAAGAGAAGCATTTACAACAGGAAAAAACTGAAAACAGTGTCCAATAACAGGGAGCTTTAAAAATATACACGCATCCATGAATAAGACACAGTATTTTACTGTCCTCAAAACTGATGTCAAAAAGAAGCAAATACACAAGCCAGTCCTGATGGCCTAGCAGTTAAAGTTCAGCACACTCCGCTTCGGTGGCCTGGGTTTGGTTCCCAGGTGCGGAACCACACCACTCATCTGTCAGTAGCCATGCTGTGGTGGTGGCTCACATAGAAGAACTTACAACTATTCACGACTATGTACTGGGGCTTTGTCGGAGGGGTGGGGGAGAAGGAAGAAAAAAGGAGGAAGATTGGCAACAGATGTTAGCTTTGGACGAATCTTCCCCTGCAAAAAAAAAAAAAAAAAAAAAAAGCAGCAAATACAATAGGAAACCATTAACTGGTCATTTATAGGGGGTGGGGTAAATAATAACCTTTATTTCTACTTGAATTGCTATATTTTCCAAAATTTCCCCAAGTTACATGTATTTGTAATTCAAAAAAAATTTTTTTAACAAAATAAAATTGCCTTTAACTGTGTCAATATCCCAGTGACTTGGCCAAAGTTTACAGGAAATAAAAATACATTTCCAGAAGGAGAGAGGGTCCCCGTGCCCTCCTGTGACAAGGGGCTGGAAGTTAGCATGTGGGTACCCAGCGGTTCTGCCAGTTGGTCATAAGGGCGATTCCCTGGTATTATTTTAACATCTATAAATGCTTTGCCTCGGCTTCTCCATCACTGAAATAGGGATACAGGTTTTTGAAGTGACTGAAATCTGTAAGAAAAAAATATCCTAAGCCCCATTTTCCAAACATAAGGATGATTTATTTTCTTTTTCCCACATGTATAGTTTTTCATTTTCTTTCTTTTTTGCTATTTATATTTTTCAAGTTTTTCTTAACGAAATTTCTTTTCTATTGAAAAAAGAAAAGTTGTCTCTCCTTAATTGTACCTCTTTAATTATCTACAATATTTGTCATGGTTTCAAAGTGAAAACAACATAAATATCCATCAGTGGGGGAATGGATAAGCTATAACATACTACACCGAATAGTGGAATACCACACAAACGGAACAAGCTATTGATACTCAAAACAAATGGAAGAATCTCAAAAGAATTATCCTAAATGAAAGAAGCAAGACATAGAATTCATACTCTGTGATGCCGTATGTATTTATAAAATGTGAAGTAATTTATAGAAACAAAAAGCAGATCACTGATTGCCTGGGGATGGGAGGGAGAGAAGCGTGGCTTACCAAGGGGCACAAGGCCGCTTTCGGGGGGGCCATGATTATGCTTTTTATCTTGTTTGTGCTGACGCTTCCGTTGGTATACACGTACGCCAAAATTTACTTAATTAGACACTTTAAATATACGCTGTTTTTTGTGCCTCATTTATACCTCCACGGAGCTGTGAATAAAGAAACAGAGTGGATGACCTTAAGTAGTGTTTCCTCCGTCTTTGCTGATGTTAAGAAGCCCCCGGGTGCCGTGGAAAGTCCACACTCTTGGTCCTGCTCCTGGGTCCTCCATGAAGCTCCGGGTGAATCGTGCTTCAGTAAGGGACCTGGGGATTCTCGTGCTCAGGGAAATTGGGAAATAGGGGTATAAAGTGGGTGGCAGCTGAGAAGGAGCCTTCCCTCATCTTGACCAAACCACCAACAGGTGAAGACATCAACAGCCAGGGGACAGCAAATCTCTGATGTCCTGGTGTTTAACTCCCGCATCACAAGCGTCCCACCAGGCTCTCCTTTAAGGAGCTTTCTCAGCCCCTGAGCATCTTTTATTATCGGGTTAATTGGAAGAAAGATAAGCTGAGAGGTGAAAACGGCTCTCCGTGAGAATTCCTGTTATTGCAATTATGTCATCAGGATCCTACCTCATACGAGGGAAACAGAGAAGGGTAGCTGTGTTTGACATTTCATCTTGGAGGGTTTTGGCTGTTTGTTGTTAAGGAGATTCATTTAATCAGGTAAAAAGCTACATTTTTAAAAGTCTAAGTTGTGGTGTCTTTGGAAGTCATTAAAGATTTTTTTTTCTTCTTACTAGGTGAGGTCAGGTATGTCTAAAAAGATTCTCTGACCATTGTATTTCCTTTTGTTTTTCATAGAAGCAAAAGCAGTCTTGCTCATATAAATTAAAATACGGGAATAGAAAGAGTCTGATTAGAGCTGTGTCACTGAATTCTTCAATTTTTTCAAGGTTGCATGCAAAAATCACGTAATGATCTTTTATCGAGTTATTTTTACTGAGCTGGCAACTCCATTAATCCCTCCATTTTTTTTTAATTTTATTTTTTCCTTTTTCTCCCCAAAGCCCCCCAGTACATAGTTGTATATTCTTCATTGTGGGTCCTTCTAGTTGTGGCATGTGGGACGCTGCCTCAGCGCGGTTTGATGAGCAGTGCCATGTCCACGCCCAGGATTCGAACCAACAAAACAGTGGGCCGCCTACAGCGGAGCGCACAGACTTAACCACTTGGCCACGGGGCCAGCCCCAATCCCTCCATTTTTTATCACTAAAGAAGAGAGACATCTGCTCGCAAAAGTATTTGGTACCCAGGCATTAGTCATTCACTTTCCTAATATAAACACCTATTCATTTCAGAGAAAGTATAGATTCCCATTTGAGTAATATACAAAAATTCCCCATGGGTTCAAATGAATAAGGTAGGTATCAAAACATAAGACTTCATAATCTTGAGGTGGTGCTTTGCCTCTTAAATATTTCTTGAAATGTAATAAAACATGCTCAGCGCCAGGATCTGTTGGTCAATGGGTTGTATGTCTGAAAAACAAAAGATAAGTAAGAATAATAAAGGGAAAAGTAATGCCCTTGATTCAGGTGAGGTTGTAGCTGTTAACAGCATGAATTGGAAACCACGCCCACCCTCAGACGGGTCCTTCATGGTCCTGAGTCAGCAGGCAGCCCGTCTGTCTGCTAGTCTGTCTGTGAAAATGCCAATCGAGCAAGAGCTCCCTGGTGCCTCTCTCCTCCACCCTGCCGCTCACCAGTGGCCCCTTTGAAGTCTGGTGAACTCAAGACGCCCCCTTCAGTTCACTCAGGCAAGGACAAGGGCATCAGAGGGAACCCCCTGGAAGCTTTCTTCCCTCTTACAGGTCAAGCTGCACCCAGGTCCTCCCCCTGGCAGAGGGGGGGAAGCAGGACCCTGTGCTGGTCCAAGATCCCTGTCCTGCCTCGTCCGAAGTGCATGTTGCTCTTGGCATGGATTCCGTTATGTCTGCGTCTCAATCAAATAACGAGCTCTTGCTCTGTGTCCCATTTCATCCGTATCAATTAGTACAACAATCTTAAGTGTGCAACCAAGGAATGCTGATAGTTGAGTAAATGCAGGAATACCCAACTGAATAGTCTTCTCTCGGTATGTAATCTGGAAGTTTGAGATAGACAGCTTCAGGAAGGTTATTGAAAGAAATAGTTAGATGAAATAGAGAACATATACTCATCCTCCTGGATTTTCTGGCCATCTTCTTTGGAAGTCAACTCCTATGTTTTCCAGAAGGTAGCCCTCTGTATTACACTGTGAGGACACTCGATAACTCAGAGCGAATATAATTAAAACTTGAGGGCCCGGCCCTGTGGCCGAGTGGTTAAGTTCACGCACTCCGCTTCTGCAGCCCAGGGTTTCGCCGGTGCGGACATGGCACTGCTCATCAGGCCATGCAGAAGGGTGTATCTGATCCCTGTTTCCATCCCGACCGAGGCAGAAGTCTTGATTTTATTTCATTTTAATTACTTACAATTTAAATAGTCACATGTGACAGGAGGCTTCACACTGGACAGCACAGGTCCAGACTCATCAGCACGTTGGACATATTCGTTTACACATGTGTCTCCCCACACTAGGCTGCAAGCTCCTTGAAGAAAAATATTATTCATCAGTCTATTGTTAGCACCAAACTTATAATAGATATTCAAATAATTGTTGAATGAAACACTGAAGAAAATATTTTTAATCATTGGCTCTGAAGAAATCTCGCAAATCAGCTAGTCCAATGCCCCCATTTTACAGATGATGAAAATAAGCCCGGGAGATGACACGACCTGCCCAAGGTCGTTCACCCATCTTGAGTCAAACCAAGGACTAAAACCTGACCTTCCTGGTTCTCAGTCCAGTGTTTATTTTACTAGATCACACTTTTTGCAATATTTTACTCGATAAAATTGTGAGTTTCAGAGTGTGAGATTAATTTTACTTTGTTACAGCGTTAAGATAGAATTTCCAGCTGGTCATTGAATTTATTATTTAACCACCAAAATAAGAGAATTTTGTAGGAGGCTTTTCTGAAAGAAATGGATGACAACATAAAGAGATGGATTGGAAGAATAAACATAGTTAAAATGTCCGTTCTACCTAAAGCAATCTACAGATTCAGTGCCATCCCAATCAGAATCCCAATGACATTCTTTACAGAATTAGAACAAAGAATCCTAGAATTCATATGGGGCAACAAAAGACCCCGAATTGCTAATGCAATCCTGAGAAAAAAGAACAAAACGGGAGGCATCACAATCCCTGACTTCAAAACATACTACAAAGCTACAGTAATCAAAACAGCATGGTACTGGTACAAAAACAGGTGCACAGATCAATGGAACAGAATTGAAAGCCCAGAGATAAAACCACACATCTATGGACAGCTTATCTTCGACAAAGGAGCAGAGGGCCTACAATGGAGAAAAGAAAGTCTCTTCAACAAATGGTCCTGGGAAAACTGGACAGCCACATGTAGAAGAATGAAAATTGACCATTCTTTTTCACCATTCACCAAAATACACTCAAAATGGATCAAAGACCTGAAGCTGAGACCTAAAACCATAAGGCTTCTGGAAGAAAATGTAGGCAGTACACTCTTTGACATCAGTATTAAAATCATCTTTTCAGACACCATGTCTTCTCAGAGAAGGGAAACAATAGAAAGAATAAACAAATGGGACTTCATCAGACTAAAGAGCTTCTTCAAGGCAAATGAAAACAGGATCGAAACAAAAAAACAACCCACTAACTGGGAAAAAATATTTGCAAGTAATGCATCCGACAAAGGCTTAACATACATAACATATAAAGAACTCACACAACTCAGCAACAAAACATCAAACAACCCAATCAAAAAATGGGCTGGAGACATGGACAGACATTTCTCCCAAGAAGATATACGGATGGCCAATAGGCACATGAAAAGATGCTCATCACCACTGATCATCAGGGAAATGCAAATCAAAACTACACTACGATATCACCTTACACCCATTAGAATGACAAAAATAACTAAAACAAATAGTAACAAATGTTGGAGAGGTTGTGGAGAAAAAGGAACCCTCATACACTGCTGGTGGGAATGCAAACTGGTGCAGCCACAATGGAAAACAATACGGAGATTTCTAAAAAAATTAAAAATAGAACTACCATATGATCCAGCCATTCCACTACTGGGTATCTATCCAGAGAGCTTGAAGTCAGCAATCCCAAAAGTCCCAGCACCCCAATGTTCATTGCAGCATTATTTACAGTGGCCAAGACATGGAAGCAATCTAAGTGCCCATCAACAGATGATTGGATAAAGAAGATGAGGTATATATATATACAATGGAATATCACTCAGCCATAAAAAAGAACAAAATCGTCCCATTTGCAACAACATGGAGGGACCTTGAGGGAATTATGTTAAGTGAAATAAGCCAGATAGAGAAAGACAATCTCTGTATGACTCCACTCACATGAGGAATTTAAAAATGTAGACAAAGAGAACAGGTTAGTGGCTACCAGGGGGAAGGAGGGATGGGGCGTGGGCACAAAGGGTGAAGGGGTGCACCTACAACACGACTGACAGATGATAATGTACAACTGAAATTTCACAAGATTGTAAGCTATCATTAACTCAATAAAAAATAATAAAAGAAAAAATTTTTAAAAAAGAAAAAAAAATCTTGTAGGTCTTTTGTGGTCCCCTTGACATGTCAAAATGCCGTTGTCACAAATGAGTCATTGTCGAACTGGTGGAATCTGAGAAACATCAGTTTCTTGGTTTCGACAGTGTGATGTGTTCACATTGGGAGAGGCTGGAGGAAGAGCGCCTGGGGCTTCCCTAAACATTTCTTAGAAACCTCCTGTGACTCTCCTGTGACTCCTGTGATAATTATTTCAAAATGAAAAGTTAAAAAAATTAAATAGTATTTAAACACAGACTATTGAAATGAAAAAAAAATCAATGTCAGTTTTTCTAATTTTACATTTAAAAAGGGCCCCCCTCCCACCCTACCCGGCAAAGCTATTGTAATTATAAGAACTGACCACAGGGTGTCACTAGTGGTCTGCTATAGCCCTCTGAAAACTTTTTTTTTCCCCCTAAAAGAGAGTTGTCATTCATGAAGAAGGGACTTAGTCATCTTAAAGAATAAAGAATTTAAAACTGCCATATTCAAACATAGTTTTTTTCTGACTGGGAGCACTGTAAAATCCCAATATCCTACTCTTTTTTAGGTGAAAACACAGAAAAACCCTGAGAAAAGGAGTAGAGTTTAAAGAAGGCAAACAGGACATTCTCTACGGGAACCTTGCTTCTCGAAGAGTGGTCCAAGGACCAATAGTGCTGGCATGGCCTAAAAATTTGTAAGAAGTGCAAAATCTCAGGCCCTACCCCGGATCTGCTCAATTAGATTCCTAACACTCTCAAGGAGCTGATGCTGCTGGTCCACAGACCACATTTTGAGTAGTAAGAATCTAAAAGAGACCAAAGAAAAAGGACAGAGGGCTGGAAAATATCAGCTGATGCCAGTACAGTAAAACCTTCCTAATTTGGAGCTCACTAAATCAGAATTATAATTTTAACCTGGATTGGATTTCCAAGCGGATAGTTTATACAACAGGCATAGTTATACTCACACAATAATGTTTGCATATAGATGTGATACACACAAAATATATACATTGTATTAAATGTTTATTCTACAACAAACTTTGGTTCTGATCTTACAAAAAAACTTTTAGTGAGAACTCGTTTTAGAAACTTAGACGAACACTGATCTGTTGATTTTTTTGATGAAATAATATATTCTTCTTATATATTATATTATATATTACATATATTATATAAATTATCATTTAATAATTACCGAATTCCAGGAATGCGTCAGACGTTACCTCCTTTCTTTAGACTGGGGTTGTTAAGACGCATAAATGTCTCCAGGCTACTCTCAGAATATTCTGAAATAAAGCTTTCAGAGTTTCATGGGAAACATTTTACTTCTCCTCCCCTAGAACTTTTGCTTTTTTAATCTTTTGGTCCGGAGATTGATCAGATCCACATCGTTTTCTTCTTGGAGTTCATAAATGCAGCTCACTTTTTCCGTACCCCACCTCCCAACTTTTGTATTTGATGTGGAATAGTCCAGTATTCCTTTGGGGTCTTTTGTCTTCAAAAGTGGGTTCTCTGGATGAATGGCTTTTGTCTATGACATTAACTCTTCCTCACTATTTGAAAGATGTTTTCCTTCATAGACTTTTAAGAAATTACTTAATTGTCTCCATGAGGCAAATAATTTCCAGAGCTGCTATTTGCGTTTTTTCAATGTGGTAAAAAGCACGTAACACAAAATTTACCACCAGAACTGCTACTTTTGTTTGTAAACACACTGAACTTTGTCCGACTTTGGCTTCTTTTAAGGACACTTTGCTCCCGGGTGGAGCACATCTTACTGTTTGCTTTTCCTTCCTTGTCTTGCATTTTGCCCCCTGACCTTCTCTGATCTTATCAGCCCCTGCTTTATCTCTTCCTGGGCTGATCACGTCTATGACGCTGACATCTCACCCATGAGGGACATAATGTTATGTAATGATTGCTTGATTTTTGTAACTAAATATAAAATGTTACATGCATCCTTTTTGACTTGCATATCTTCCAAGAGCCTTCATGCTACGTGGAAATCTTTTGGGATGGGCTTTGAAATTCCCCTCACATTGGGGCTAGCCCCGTGGCTGAGTGGTTAAGTTCGCGTGCTCTGCTGCAGGTGGTCCAGTGTTTCGTTGGTTCGAATCCTGGGCGCAGATATGGCACTGCTCATCAAACCTCGCTGAGGCAGCGTCCCACATGCCACAACTAGAAGGACCCACAACGAAGAACATACAACTATGTACTTGGGGGTTTTGGGGAGAAAAAGGAAACAAAATTTTTTTAAAATCTTTAAAAAAAAAATGAAATTCCCCTCACGATCTCTGTGTTGCAGATCAGTGGTCATCAAGGAGGAGATATTCATAACCAACTTCTTTCCATCCACCAACCGTTTTGTCTGCTATACTTTGGATTAATTTCTCCTTAGTGAACTTTCTTTTTTAGAGAGTATTTATATAGTAGTGGAAAATGTTTCTCAGTAAATAGCTATACATCAGTAAACACTAGTGTAGTCAGCAAAATATGTATTGAACACCTATGTTTCAGTTGTCATGGGAGACAATGTTGAGAAAAAAAGATACAGTTCCTGCCTTCATTGGGCTTACCATCTAATGAGGGAGACAAACAACAACCAAATAATATACAAACCAATGTAACCTTGCATTTGTGTCCAGTGCCAAGAGGAAGGTACACAAGACACTGAACGCCTCTGCTGGGCAGACTTGACCTACTCAGGAAAATTAGAGAAAGTCTCTCTAAGAAAGTGTCACATAGGGACAGGGGAAGCCATGAGTTCAATTTGTGACATGCTATGTTGGAAATGCTCCTGGCATGTCCAAGAAGAAATGCTAAGTAGGCAGTTGAACATATAGGTTTGGGATCAGAGGACTGATGTGGGCTGGAGAAATACATGTAAGAGCCATCAGTGTATAGATGACAGCCGAAGCCAGAAACGTGAATGAGATTCCCTGGAGAGCAGAGAATTGGAACAGGAGAGGACATATAAGAGTTTGTCATTTTCTTTTACTAGAGTCCCTGTTGTGGACATACGTGTGTTCAGTCATAACCTTCTTCAGGTACTAGCACTTTTCCTTTGAGAAACTATCCTTGCCTGTTTCTTGGCGGGGTTGACACCATCCCCAGCTCCAGGGTGAGTCCATAATTTTGGCC
The DNA here is from genome assembly GCF_021613505.1 of Equus quagga. Taxonomy (NCBI): domain Eukaryota; kingdom Metazoa; phylum Chordata; class Mammalia; order Perissodactyla; family Equidae; genus Equus; species Equus quagga. The sequence continues at coordinate 9,678,326 of NC_060273.1, read as the reverse complement.
CAAGTCATCATTGTTGAACATGACTGTGTACAACATAATTGTACAACCACGCAATTGCCTAACATCCCCGGGGCCTCAGTGATGGGTTCAGGATGGGTACAGGACCCAGTCCTGGCCAATGAGAGTCAGGCCTGGGATATTTGTGGGGGTTTTTCTAAGAGCAAGTCTTTGTAGGGGTTGTTGAAAAGATGTCACGTAAGCCTGGAACTGCTGGCAGCTCTCTTACCCCCACCAGGGGAAGATTTATTTGAGAATGGAAAGCACAGTTGACAGATGGAGAAAGACTGGGTTTTGATACATCGAAGCCAACTTGACCCGGATGATTAAGTTACATGAGCTCATAAATTTGCTTTCTGCCTTAACCTAATTTAAGTAGGGTTCACTACTTAAAGATTGCTTGCAACTAAAAAATTCTTGATAGACACATTCATGAAATCCTTCAAAGAAAACACCAGTAAGGTGCTTGAGAAGGAACTGGCCCCCAGAAGCCATCTGAAGCGCTAAGACCTTAGTCCCCCCTTGTTATTGGGACTTCATTGCTGGATTTTGATGTCCTTATATTAAAAAAAAGGTGCCAAACCCTGTAATGTGCACTGTGGACAGACTAGCAGACTTGAAACCAATTTTCCTGATCAAAGCTGAAGAAAAGCCATGTGGGCTTCGCTGGTGCACAGATGAGGTGGGGAAAATTAACAGTTGAATGGAGAAGCGTAGAAAGGCCTTACAAAGCCACAGCGAACCCAAGAATGTCTAAAACCTAGTTAGATACATGTATTCCAGAAAAGACACAGGAGATTTCAGTCAAAGTTATGTGAAATATAAGAAAAGTTTGGTTGGATATTTTTTTCTTCCAAAAGAACGCACACACACAGACACACTCCCGCCCCTCGCCCCCATATTTGGTTTTCTGTACATATGCACCTGTAGTGTGCATGCTCCCAGAAACATCTCTTTGAATGAAGACATGTGCCTTAAACATCAAGGACAGAAGATGAATGTTAGGGAGAAGAGCTGGCTGGGGCTTTTTAAAAAATTAATATTTAAAATTTATAGCACAATGAGATTACCATAATTTAGATTTAGAATTTATTCACATTTATTCCTTTTTGCGAATGTCTTTAAAATACATTGACTTAAGAGTTCGCTGCAAATCGGTCCAGAGCCGCAGACATAGGTTTGTGCTGAGGACATTTTATTGCAACTTCACAGAAGGGAAAAATGGCTTTGGACCTGTTTCTGGAAACATTAGTGTGGTTACTCAAGAGAGAACTTGTGCATTTTTTATATTTATGGTTCCTGAGAATTGCCTAATAAGCCTTGGCACCCTCCCAAAAGATATAAAAAACTGAATAAAATTTATGATCCTTGAACATGTTAAAAGAAGACAAGGTTAGCGCTCCAATGTTGACGCGTTGGATTAAAGGAGCCTGTGAATAGTTTCTTTTAATTGAGGCGGTAAATATCTTTTAACGTGCAGTGGTGGTGGTGAGTTTTCGTCGGATTTCATGTTAATTCTCCCTATTTACAGTATCCGACAATCTCACCGGTTAAAAGGCAGAGATCTTGGACCCTACATCCCAACAGATCAAGTTCCCTTAATCTGTGTTTTTTGCTTCATCACAGGGGGCGCTGTGCTCCTGCCTGTTCTCTCATTTCCCAAACCCACATCTTGGAGGATTCTCAAAGAGCATGTTTAAGTATGTTGAGTGTAGGAATCGTGACTGGTAGATTTTGAGATCCAGCAAATTGCCCTGAGTATAGTTGGCACCTGTATTTGTTGAACCCATGAATGGAGCTCCCTAGATTCTATCCACTATCCTGGAAGATCCAGTTCCAGGTGGAGAGGTTTCCAGAGGCTGGAGGCAGTAGAAACAATGGGCAGGATTTAGTCCACAATCAGAGAGTAGCGGGGAGGAAAAATCAGCTGGGAATAGGAATGGAGGGGGGAGACAGAACTCATGGAAAAGAGACCCTGTATTGCCAACTTTGGGGCAGAAAGAAGCAGGGGGAAGAACAGAGCCTGGTCATGCTCCTCTATTCCTGGATGCTCCTGGGAACTGGATTAATTCTTTTTCTGAATATGAAATGTGTCATCTCCCCAAATACAAGCAGGGAACTGTGTTACACTTTGGCATTAAACTTAGCATCAAATCCAGGCTGAGAACCAAAGGAAGTCACTTTAGAAGCAAAGATCTGCTCTCCTACCAGCATGCAGAGCATCCTTCAGGAGAGCTCCTACGAAATACTGGAAAAAATGCTGAAAGGAAAATACAAAGTCTGGCTTATTATCCCCCAAATTATTTATGTATCTGCTCCTTTTTTTTTCTTGGATAATTAGGGCTCTCTTGCCTTATACAACGTTTAGGAGCTAGCTTGCAGTTAGTGACACATTTAAATCCATGTCCAGGCAACCAGCCCACGGGCAAAGTTTTTAGCAAGCCATTTTTTCAAAGCTGGAGAGCATGCAATAAATACCAAGAGAAAGTGGAAAGGAAGCAAATCGATTCTACTCCAGATAGAATCTACAAAGCCAAACAAAGGAATCCAGACAAGATTTTTGGTATACTTTATTTTGTATGCTTTACTTTTCTGTATATAATATTTTTCTCATACTTTAGAATTTCCTCAAAGCCTAATTTACAAGAAGCATAGTCCAGATGATTCACAGTGATCATCCAATTCACTTGATTATTCAAGAAGGAATGGAATAATATTAAACTTTTTTATGCTACACACTTAGGTTCTAGTACAGATTCCCGTATGAGGACTGACAAAATTCAACGCGGGTGGCTTGTCAAAGTATCATGTAGTCACTTGGCAAACATTTAGCATGTGTCTTTCACGTTCTGAGTGCTATGAAATTGAAGGCTTTCCTTTTCTTGTATGTACGTGTGTAACATTTGCAAACAGATCATTTTTATTATTCTTTCTTATTTGAGGTTGTCCTTGTTGTCAGTCCATTTCCGTAGACAATACAGTGATGATGGCCCCAAGACTGAGGGTTTATCTCTTAGGCTCCATTTCTAAGCCTACTGACTCTCAAGTACTTTTCCACCTTGGCGCACAAAGAGATGTCACTCTTCCATCATGCCCCTCAGGGACAGTCTCTCTGAAGGCAGTAATTCCCAGGGGGACTGGGGAACATGCCTCACAATATGGGGTGGGGCAAAAGTGCCCCTAGCCACCCCAAAGACTATGCTGGGGAGCTTATTCCATTCATTAGTCTACACCTCTGGGGAAAGGTAACTGTTAGTTACTGAACACACTCTGTGTGCCTTACACACACATGGTTTAATCCTCACCATGCCAGAGGGATCACTGTCCACATTTAAAGATCATGAACTCAAGAGTCTGAGATGGAAGGACGCGGCCCAGGGCCATCCAGACAGGTAAGGAGCGAGTTGGGATGTAACCTACGTCTCTCAGCCTTCAAAGTCCTGCTTCCACCATGGTGCCACCTCCTGCCCACCAGCTTACTTATGTCTTAGATGTTTGCTGTCTTAGCCTGTTTGGGCTGTTCTAACAGACTACCATGGACTGCATGGCTTAAACAAATATTTATTTCTCAGTTCTGGAGGCTGGGAGGTCCCAGATCAAGGTGACGGCCGATCTGATGTCTGGTGAGACCCTCTTCCTGGCTTACAAATGGCTGTCTTCTCATTGTGTCCTCACATGGTGGAGAGAGAAGTCCTCTCTCTCTCTCTCATTTCTCTTTTATAAAGGCACTAATCCCATTCATAAGGGCTCCACCCTCAGGACCCAATCACCTCCCAAAGGTCCACTTCCTAATATCATCACACTGGGGGTTAGGATTTCACCATATGGATCTTAGAGACAGTCTCTAACATTCACCTTATATTTATTTGGAGGAGCTCGAGTGAGAGTGTGTGGTATTTATCACAATACAGAACACCTTTTTCCTTTGGAGGGAACTTCGGATGTGAGCATACAAACCAAACCCAAAAAACCACTTTTGTCATGTGTGCATGCCAGCTTCAGCTGAGAATCTTGGAGAATCTTTATACATAAAACAGAACAACCTCTGCTATTACTGCCCAGGTGCAGGAGCCGCTGTCCAGAGACCTCATGGCCCGAGGAGAAGTCACTCCCAAATTTCCAGATGGATGCTAGGAGATGGGGTCCTCTCGCCAAGATACCTAATCTGGCGCCCGGCTAAAAGGAAAACCAAGGCAGCCAGAAATAGTCTTTTTTTTTTTTTTTTGAGAAAGATTAGCCCTGAGCTAACTGCTGCCAATCCTCCTCTTTTTGCCAAGGAAGCCTGGCCCTGAGCTAACATCCGTGCCCATCTTCCTCTACTTTATATGTGGGACGCCTGCCACAGCATGGCTTTTGCCAAGCGGTGCCATGTCCGCACCCGGGATCTGAACCGGCGAACCTGGGCCACTGAGAAGTGGAACGTGTGAACTTAACCGCTGCGCCACCGGGCCGGCCCCAGAAATACTCTTATAGACCAAGTCCTCATACAGCTGGGAAACAACAGGACAGTATGCAGAGGAGTGGAGCATCCAAGGTGAGGTAGGAGACTGAAATCACAAACTAATACAACGTCCCTTAGGAAAAACAAAACCTGTATAAAAGGAACAGGCCTCGCTTGCCTTCTCTTCTTTAGAATACAAACGTGCTGGTCATAAGAACTCTGCTATGTATCTAAGGAGATAGTCTTGGATTATCTGAATGGGCTCGATCCAATCACCAGGGTACTGATAACGGAAGGAAGATAGCAGGAGAGTCAGAGATGTGACAACAGAAGCAGAATCAGAGTGATGCATCGTGAGAAAGGTTGGACTGACCACTGCTGGCTTTGAAGATGGAGGAAGGGACCATGAGCCAAGAAGTCAGGCAGCCTCTAGAAGCTGGAAAAAGCAAGAGAATAAATCCTTTCCTAGAATCTCCAGAAGGTTCTGGACTTTAGCCCAGTGAAGCCCGTTTCAGATTCCAGACCTCCAGTACTGGATGATAACTATATGTCGTCTTAAGCCACTAAGTTTGTGGTGATTTGTTACAGCAGCTATAAGAAACTCATAGAACCCCATGGACTTTTTCCTTGTGCCAGCAGAATAAAGCTTGGCTTCACGTGGCTTTGCTCCTCTGCAGTCTCACCTCCAATACCCCACCTACATCTCTGTGGTCCAGCCACCCTGGCCTTTCACAATCTTCTGACTTGGTTTTTTCCTCTCTCTCCATGCACCCCTGCAGCTAGTTACCTCTTGATCATCCTGCAGATCTTAGCGACAAGGTTCCTGGGGACATCTATTCAAGAAGCGTTTACGGAGTGCTAGGCTCTATTCTAGAGGCTGGGAATATAGGACAAAACAAGAAGGGCCTCTGCTGTCCTATGGGGGTGGAGGCAGACCAGAAATAAGTACCCAAATGATTAAACAGGGTCATTCCGGACAGTGCTGACTGCCGTAAAGAAGACCAAATAAGGTGCTGTGTTTACGAGCAATTTTAGACGGGCCATCAGTGAGGGCATCTCCAAGACAAGCCATTGGAGCTGAGACGTGAACGATGAGCAGCCTCTGGCCATGAGAAGAACCCCTTCCTCAGAGGGGACTTTACCAAAGCCACAGGCCCTGTCAGCCCTCCTTGAATGTCTCTGTCACAGCACTCACCTGGTGTTATGGACTGAACGGTGTCTCCTCCAAATTCCCATGGTGAAGTGCTAACCCCGACGTGACTGTCTTTGGGAAGAGGGCCTTTAGAGAGAGAATTAAGGTTAAAGGAGATCCTAAGCGTGGGGCCCTAATCCAACAGGACTGGTGTCCTAGAGAAGGGGAAGAGACATCAGGGATGTGTGTCCCCAGAGAAAAGGCCATCTGTGAGGACAGAGAAAAGGTGGCCGCCTGCAAACCAAGGAGAGAGGCCTCACCAGAAACCAACCCTGACGACACCTTGGTCTTGGGCTTCCCGCCTCCAGACTGTGAGGAAATTAATCCTTGTTTAAGCCACTGAGTCTGTGCTATTTCATTATGACGGCCCCAGCAGACTGACACCTGGTTTGTAAATCTACGTCCCCCCGACCACTACAGGGGCCACCAGTTACTCTCCCTGCTTCCCCTCTTGTCCCTCGTATGGCCCAGGCTATACACAGTAGCCTGAGAGAACTTTCTAGAAGGTAAATCAGATCACGGCACTCCCAATTCAGATGCATCAATGAGTGACACCTGTGCCACACAAAACGAACTCCGAATTCCGAGATGTGGCCCCTCTCTGCCACTCAGTCCGTCCTCCCCTTGCACACACCAGCCACAGAGGCCTTTCCTGTTCCCCAGACACCTAGCTCCAGCCTCAGGACCTTTGTACTGGCTCTTTTCTCTGCCTGGGGCACATTCCCCATCTCTGCATGGCTGTCACCCTCCCAGAGGCTGTCCCTGACTCAGCCCCTCATCTTGAGTGTAGCCCACAATTCACCGTCACATCACCCTGCTTCTGTCTCTCTGATTTTCACTGTCCAAAACGGTCTTCCTTGTTTCCTTGCTGGTCGACCCCGCCCCCTCCCCCCCCGCCCCCCCCCGCCGCCCTCTCCTCCCGCCGCCCCCCATCTCCATCCCATTATGGGGCAGGGACTCTGCCTTGCCCACTGTTGAGCCCCAAAGCACAGCGCTGGGCCTTGCCCAAAGGGGCACCGGCTGTTACAAAATAACAAGTCGACGAGGTGACACTTGGGCGGGACCCGAAGGACAGGGAGCCAGGCGTCTAGAGGTCCGAGGCTGTGTTTCCACCGCAGACCTGCCACTGAGCTCCACGCCCCCTTTCCTCTGCAAGAACGGGGACAATAATGGGTGTTCTGAGGTTCCCAAGAGTTTCTATTTGCAGAGTAGGAAGCGCTGCATAAGGAAGTGCCAAACTCCCCGGCCTCTCAGGGGAGGCCTCCTGCAGCCCGAAACTAGGTCAGGTCCTGCTTAGCCGCGGGCCCGACTTCCCGCTGCCCAGAAAGCACACACGGGCAGCCCCAAGTTTGAGTCACACGGCAGCCTGCCATCGGTCATCCAGACAAGGGAGACCCCGGGCATCCCTGGGTCCCTCTAACGGCTGCAGCGGCGGCCCCAGGCCAGCGCGGCCCGCGCGCTCGACCCCGGGGCTGCAAGAGCGCCGGCAGGGCCGAGAGCCCGCGCCGCTCGTGCC
>NC_060273.1:9634424-9670780 GCF_021613505.1 Equus quagga | reverse complement strand
GGGCGGCGGGCCCGGCCTGGGGCGCGTCTACGCCGAGCGGGGCGAAGCGGGTTGTTGCTGCCGCGCCCGCCCCGCGCCGGCGCGCATTTCCGCTCCAGGATCCCTCCCCGCTGGGCATTTCGCTCCAAAGATGGTGTTTTCATTATTCGCGTCCGTCCCGGTGATCGCCCCCGGGTCCCGGCTCTTGGGCTTGGGGGCCGGGAAGGATGCGCGCGGGGTGCCCTGCTCCTTGATTTCGGGTGCGTCCCTCTCTCTCGGGCGCGCGGCGAGGGGCTTCCTGGCTGGTGGATGCGGAGGCGGCCTGGGTAGGTCTCTCCTCCCCTCCCCCTCCGCCCCGTAAGGAATGGAGACCTGTCAGTTCCCATTAGCGTGGATTTCCTGTTGGGGATGGTCATCGCAGGGGTGTGGTCAGGCCGGACAGCGCCGCCTGGCCCTCGAGGCTGCGCCTGCGCCCTGATTGGGGCACTTTATCCGAAGTGGGGGGATTTCCCCTTCCCCCCCGGCCCCCCCCCCCCGCCCCCGACGTCGAGGAAGGAAAGGAGGCGCCCGTGGTGGGGATTTGAAGACCAAGGATGTGCTTCTGCTAGGCCTGCGCTGCCCGGGAAGGTGGCCGCGGGCCACATGGGACTGTTGGGCACTTGGAATGTGGTTAGACCGAACTGAGATGTGCTTCCGGTGTGAAAGGGGCACGCCCGAGCTTAGACACTTAGTATGGAAAGAAAAGAGTAAAATGTCCCATTCATACTTTTTTATGCTTAAAGGGTCCACGTTGAGATGATAATATTTTGAACACATTGAGTCGACTAAAATATATTCATACGGGGGCTGGCCCTGTAGTCGAGTGGTTAGGTTCGCGCTCTCTGCTGCATGCGGCCCAGTGTTTCGTTGGTTCGAATCCTGGGCGCGGACATGGCACTGCTCCTCGAGCCACGCTGGGGCGGCGTCCCACGTGCCACGGCTGGAAGGACCCGCGACGAAGAATATACTACTGTGTACCGGGGGGTTTTGGGGAGAAAAAGAAAAAAAATAAAATTTTTAAAAAATGTATATATATATTCATACGATTACGCTCACTTTTTTTTTTTTTTTACTTTTGTTGATGTGGCTACTTGAAAATTTAAAATTAGGTGTGGGGTTCGAATTTTATTTCTATTGGACAGGGCTGAGGTAGAGCATCGAATTGAATGGGGGCGGGGTGGCTGGGAGCCTGTGCCATCTGCTTATCTTTTCCTGCTTATCTGATGGCATGTGGCCGCCTGTCCCCTAGGCTCTCAAGGAACCCCGGCCTCTTCCTTCTCACGCTCAGCTGAGCTGAACTCTTGAGCTGATTGCACAGTGAGGATCTTGCCCTAATTTGCAGAGTAATTCAAGTTAGTGGACAGGATTTTCTCTCCCTGCTGTGCACCGGGAGTCTGGAAATACAGTTATGAGGTCCAGCTCAGAATCAGATCATGAGTTGCTGAGGCCGGATATTTTCAGTATTTGGTGTGCGTTTCTGCAAAGAGCCTGTTGATTTTCAGGGCCTCTGCCACACAAGTGAGCTGGAGAGTTCGTGCCTTCATCAGAGTTACTGTGACTTTTGCTTATGGGCTCATCATACCCTGAGCCACACCCTTTTCTCTTCCCATTCCTCAGAGACTGTCAGTTTATGCCAATAAAAATGGTGGTTGTCAACCATATTGTCCCATAATTCTTAATTTTGATTGATTTTAAAACCTGCCAATTTGAGTGGTTTAAATTGATGTTAGAAGTGGGAAAGGATCAATTATGAAAGAATCTCAACTCTAGGAATGGTGAGGTGACTGCTGGACAGTTTTGAGCATTTTAATAAAGGACGGGATAGAAAAAAATCGGTCTAGAGAAAGTGTGATGTGCGGAAAGTTGTTTTCTAGAGCCTATCTTGAAGTGTTTTGTTTTAGTGAAAATGCTTTTTCTCCAGATTCTTAGGTTTGGAAGTGAAATTTGTTTTCTCTAAACCATGAGGTGTTTATAAACCAAGAAAAAACTTTAGCCAATATTTTTAGAGTTGAGAAATATTACAATATTAATCCAGAAGTTTAAAAATTAATGCTTGTGATAATACATGTTTAAATTCACCAAAAAAAAAAAAAAAAAAAGAGGCTCATTAAGTGAGGTGATTTTCTGTAATGTAAAAAACCAGACTACTTACCAGGTTTTGTCCCCACAAGAAATTTGCGTTTTTATTTTATTATGAGTTTAGCAATGCATTGTTTAGTTAATTAATGTTAATTGGTTAGTTAATGTCACGTACCTTGTGAAGCCACAGGAACCAGGTAATGGAACCAGCAAGAGAGAGGCAGAAATTTTCTATTTCACAAATAAAAAAATGGAACCTTTGTATTTTATTAGAATACCTGAATTTGGAGCAAGATATTAATCTGCCACTTTAAAAGGCCTCGCCTGCAGTCTTGGGCATGTCAGTGACCATCTGGGTGACCCTGGGCAAGCTGTTTGTCTTGGAGATTTCGCATCTTGTTGATTTGTCCCGTACAGAATTGGTGTGTAGGGTGAGATGTTCCCCGGGCCTTAATAGCGCTGGGCAATGTAGGAGGCATCCAGCACATGTTGAATCTGACAGTCGTTTCAAAATGAACAGCTCTTGGGGCGAAGGTGGGTCGGGTGGGGATGGGGGACCTGGAAAAAGTATGAAATAACCTTCTTGATGGTTATTTAGCACAGCCTCCATTATGAAGTTTTCATTTTCAGTAAAGAGGAAAAACTGTCTCGTAAAGTATCCAGTACGAGATTCATTGTTTCAAGAAGTTGGTCAAACATCTGTAATAATGTTGCACTACCTGGGTTTGTAGTCTCTGAGTGTGGTGTTCTATCCACACACTTTTATAAGTGTTACCAGAGTGAGCTCACTCAAGATAGGGTTGACAGTAATGTTCCTTTAACTACTTTTTGTTTGTTTATTTACTTATGCCTTGGCACAGAGAGGCTTGAGTGAGGATAGAATTTAATGCAGGCTGGTAACTTTAATTTTTCACTTGAAACTTAGGAATACCTTTTTAGGCAAAAATCCAAGCCCCGTCCAGCATGCCCTGGGGCACTTTCTCTGGTCCTGTGTCCGTAAGTCTTGTAAGTAAGGCTGTTTGATATTTATTCCCTGTACCTAGACACATTATGTTAGGGGCCGAGGTATCTGCATGTGAAGCTGTTCCCCGCTGTCGTACCCTAACTCCGTGTCCCCTGCATTCCTGTGAAACCCTATGCTTTGTCTAAGTTGCTTTAAATGATGGCTCTTGAACAGTCACTGTGCGCATGCGTGCGTGTGGGGGTGTGTGTTTATTCGGTTCCTCTCGAGTGACTTTCAAGTGCCCACCTGTCTGTCAGAGCTGCACTCGGCTTAGGGAGCCGGGCCCAGGGCCAGCTTCCACACCCTCGCCCTCTCCCAGGCGTCAGCGGCACTTACGGTGCAGAATAGCACTGTGGCTGAGAGTTTAGGCTCGGAGCCACCTGTCTGGCTCTGGAATCTGGCTCGGTGGCTTCCTGGCTGTGTGATCTGGGCTGCTGGCGTCACTTCTCTGCTTCAGTTCCTCATAGTCCCTATCTCTTAAGGTTATTATGAGGATTAAATGACTTATTCCGTGTAAAGCCCTGAGAACAATGCCTGGCATCTAGTAAGAGCGTTAAGGGTTAGATATTATTTCTGTCTCTATAGTATGTCGCACTTACCTTGGTGTCTTCTGCTGCTGGGAGCTGGGTTCTAAAGTTACGGTGGGAGGCCGGCGTCTCGCCGATTGGAATACATCGTCTAGGTACCGGCACTGTTCCAGACTTCAGGGCAGTGAGTTTCACCGGCAGGCGCTGAGCGTGTACTTAAGGAATTCTCATGAAGATCCGGGGTGCCTCTGTCCTTACGTCAAACTTCAGAATTAGCAAATTTACGATCAGCTGATTCCAGAAAGACCATGTCCCAGCTTGCAAGGGTTTAGTTAATTTAATGAAATTCACATATAATTGAATTTCTTGCTTTAAAGTGTGCTTTTGAAAGCTCCTCCTCCTCCCCATTTCCTTTTCATTTCGGAAGAAGGGGGCGGGGGGGGGGGGTCTTGCTTTTCACCTGTTGGCGGTGAATGAAGCCCATCGCTGCATGGCTTCGGGGGTCATGGCGGTTTCAGTTTCCTCTCTGTCGCTGTCACCAGCTGATTCCCATGGTGCGGATTCACTCCCCTCCTTGTTCCCTGAAGGGTCACGGGGGGAGTCCACCACAGCCAGCTCGCTGTGTCCAGTCCTTTCCTCTCGGACACCCTCCTTTGTCGTGCCTGCCTTTGTGAACAGTTGTACCAGGTAACTCTCGGGCCTGTGAACATTGTGTGCAGCATTCTCTTTGCTTATTCATTCATTCACTCACTCATTTCATTCAGGTGTTTGTTGACCTGGACCCAGATATTGTCATACAATCAGTACTAAGAAAGACAAGGTACCTCTTGAAGTGAATAATGGGGTGAGGATGGGATGTGGTGACAATTGAGGGTCAAGGAAGGCCTCTGACAGTGACATTTAAGCCAAGACTCCAGGATGAAAGGAGCCAGCTCTGTGCAGATCTGGGAAGTGTGTTATAGGCAGAGGGAACAGCAAGCACAATGGCCCAGAGGCACCGAGCCCTTGGCTGGTTCTGGAAACCCACAGAGGGCCAGTGTGACAGGGGCTGAGTGAGTGAATCTGGGTGAGGGTGGCGTCACAGTAAAGAATCTAGATTTTATTCAAGCTCCTGGGCAGCCATTGAAAGAATTTAAGCCAGAGTGTAATGATCAATTTATGTCTTTAAGAAAGCATTCCTTTTGGTTTGTGTGGGAAATGGGTGGAGGAGGGGTCGTGGCGAGGACAGGGAGCTGAGAGCAGAGGCAGGAGAGAGGGGGTTGCGACATCCACGGAAGAGATGGTGTGACTCTGGCTGCCGGGCCAGGGGTGGCCAAGGAGCACTTGGGAGCGATCAGGTTTGGGGTGTCCTGCACACATTTTGACGGCGTCACCAGTCGGCTTTGTCTGCGGATGACTGGATGTGGAGTGTGAGAGAAGAAAAGAGGGTGACGCCAGGTGTCTGGTCTGAGCAACTGGCCACGTGGTGGTTTCGTTGTTGCAAAGGTAAGACTGGGCAAAGGGTTAGGACTGCGAGGTGGGCCCAGGATCAGGGGCATTCAAGTTAGGAATGCTGATGAAATTCACAAACAGGCCCAGAATTGCGTGTGTGATAAAAGTGGCCTTACACGGATCAGTGTAGATAGATGACCTTTCTGTGAATGATGTGTGGGCAACTGGGAGCTATTTGGGAGGGACATATATATATATATCCTTACGTCACTCCTTACAGTAAACGAGTGGATTCGATTAAAAAAAATTTTTTTAATGAAACAGTAAGAGTGCTAGAAGAAAACGTGGAGAATGATTTTATAATCTCAGTGGGGTGAAGATATTTCTGAGGATGTCAAAATCCCGAAGGCATAAAAGAAAATATTGAGAAATTCAGCTACTTGAAGATAAAACTTCTGCTGTCAAAAAGTACCATAACTCAAGTCAAAGGATTGATGTCAAATTGAGGAAAATAATAATACCACCACAAAGGACTACTTTCCTCAGCATATAAAGAGCTTTTCCCATAAATAAGAAAAGCTCACCCTGGAAGAAAAATGGGCAAAAGGTATGAGCAAATCATTCACAGAGAAGGATGTCCTCTTAAATCTGGAGAGATGTTCCGCCTTGCTCATGACAGAAAGACAGAAACAAAACCCACCACTTTGTCACACTTCTTTCTCCCGCCCTTGGTTGACAGAGCTGAAAACGTTTGAGAATTCTTTGGTGAAGGAGTGAAATGGGACCCTCATGCCCTGTGGGTGGTAGGGCTGTTTGGTGTAACTTGGCAACTGCTGGCAAAAGAAACCAATGTGTATACCCTTTATGCTGCAGAAATTCTTTAAAGGTATACATATCTGAAATGTCCTGTGTACCTGGTGAGCTTTAAAGATTGGAAACGACCAAAATGTCCATCACTAGGGGTCTGGGGAAGTTAGGGTGTAACCACATCGTGGGACATGCTACGTGGCTGTTAAGGATAAAGCAGTAGCTTTGTGTGTATCGATAGGGAGGGACTTCTAAGGTCAGGTACTGGGTGAAAAAAGCAAGGTACGGAACATGTTAGGAGCCCCGGTTTGTATAAAAAATAACATATGCACAGGATATTTTTAACTTGTTACTTTCGAATAATTATAGATTCCTGGGACGTTGCAAAAGTAGTGTATGGAGTGTGTATGAGTCCCATGAACCCTTGATCCGATTCCCGAGGGGTGCGGTGTTATATAACTGTCGAGCGTTATCAAAGCCGGGAAATCGACATTAGTGTCGTACTGTCCGCCAAACTACAGACCTTATTCAGTTTCCACCAGCTTGTACACGCACTCGCGTGTGTGTGTGTATCCATGTAGATTTATCCCGTGTGTGGGTTCATGTAACCACCACTTCAATCAAGATGCAGAATTGTTCCACAGAATATCTTTGTCAGGACACATAAGAGCCTGGTGACAATGGCTGGTTGGCCTGAGGAAGGGCAGATGGGTGGCTGAGTGACAGGGTTAGGAAGGAGACATTCCTTCTCACTGTCAATACTGAAATACTACTTTTAAACAGTTTGCGATGCATACCAGCATGCCAGTAGAACAGTCACATAAGCGGAGGGTGTGCAGCTCTGCCTGGGGGTGGACGTGGGCATTGTCGGGGGCCCCAGCTGAGGATGGTTAAGGTCCGGGCAGTGTGGGAGGTCCTGGAGGGGCGAGTGTGGCCAGGCTTGAGAAGGGGGCCTGATGAAACCCCAGGCTCTCCCGTGTAGAGGTCAGCTGGAGAGGGAGCCCCATTTTCAAGAAGGGAGTGGACACCTGTCACGTGCTGCTCAGTTTGAGTAAGAAAAGTGGCTGTTGGATTAACTTTATTGAGTTCTTCTTCATTTTAAAATTGAGGCGGATTTAACTGGATCCAGAAATAAAATGGCGTGTAAAGCATGTCTCTTTTTCTTTCTTTCTTTCAAAACTGGGGTAGGGGAGGTTTATTTCCCAGATAAAACCAATCTGTGGTGGAAAAAAAAATCAGAACAGTGGTTGCCTGAGGTAGGGGTGGGGAAGGGACATTGAGAGAACTTTCTGGAGTGACAGTAATGCTCTGTATCTCATTTGGGATCTGGGGTTACGTGAGCATACCATTTGTCAAAACTTGCCTTAAAATTTGCACATTTTACCTTAAAAGGGTGTAAACAAATATTGAACTCTACTTAATGATATGTATGCTAAAGTGTTTACTTGTGAGTTAGAATTGATGTCTGCAACTCGCTTTGCAGCTTACCAAAGTAATGTGGATGGATGGAAGGACAGGAGGATAGGCAGAGGGCTAAAGACGGGCAGATGTGATAAATACAGCAAAATGTTAATTGTAGAAGGTACAAAAGGCATGTATAGGTATATGGTGTTCATTGTGAAAATTTTAACTTTACTGTGTGTGTAAAAATTTTCATAATAAAAATTTGGGGAGAAAACTCCAGAAGATTAAATGTTCTGTAATGTTATATTTAAATATCACCTGATATTATGTCCCCAAATGTTTAAACACGTGAAGGAGGCGGGTATTTCATGATGTTAAAGGAGTTTGCGTCGTTGTATTTCCTCCTAATCATTTACTTGAGTTGTCAGCCCTTTGCCACCCGCCGTTTGTCCGTTAGAGGTCAAGGTTCAAGGTTTTCCGTAACTTGGTGGATTCTCATTACCCAGCAGCCCACAGATTGACACCACCGGGGAACCTCAAACTAATTCCACACCTGAGGACAGAGGTAGGGAGAAAGGTGTGTCATTCAACAGAAAAAGGGACTAGTTCCTGCTATTGGGTTTTCTTCCTTTGTCCCCTCCTTCCGGCCCAACTGCCGTTGCCCCACTGCTTCTCTGGGGGCCTTTGAGCTCTGAAGTTCTGACTCGGAGCAGCCCTGCTTTAAATAAACTAGGAAACAGGCTTGGTGGTCCCTGAAGTCATCTTTCCAAGGAAGGGCTCAGAGCCTGCGTAGACTTTTTTTAATACTTTAATTGTTTTCCCCCAGAGATAATTCATTTACAAGGGTAAAAAAAAAAAAGCTTTAAACGCATGCAGTGAAAGGCACCGTCCTACTCCTGTCCCAGCCCCCAGTTTTGTGTCACTGCTGGAGTTTTCCATGTTTCCCTCTGGAGCTCTTTCGTGTGTATACAAGCAAATGTGAATATATAGTCCCCTCTCCTCCCTCTTTTTTTTTTTTTAACGCAACAGGATCATATCATGGACGCTTGTTCCTCACCTTTTTTTTTTTTTGCACAGTTTACTCAGCCATTTCCTTTTTGATAGACATCAAATTAATTTTTAATCTTTTTTCTCTCACAATAGTGCCTCCCTAAAGAACTTTGTACATACAAGTATGAATTTAAAAAATTTTTATTATGGAAATGGTCAGAGATGTCGAGTAGAGGAGCATAATGTATCCCTATATGGCTCCCCATTGTCCAGCTGGGACAGTTACCCTATTTTGAGTGTTCTTGTTGCGTTCCCACCCATTTGTCCCCCTTTAAGCTAAACTGTCTTAAAAGCAAATTCCAGAAATAACGCCATTTCATTTCAGTGTCATGGGCGTTTTAAACTTTACTTTGAAAAATTTCAAACATGTACAAGGTATAAAGAAACCCTGTGTTTATCACCTCCCCCCCTTGTTTTTAGTTGCTGGAGTATTTTAAAGCAAACCCCAGATATCATATCCTTTCACACGCAGACGCTTCAGTAAAGTACCAACTTTTAGGTATAAGATCAAAATATTTAGAACTGACAGTATTTAAAAGACAAATTAGCACCCGTCACCAGCCTTTGGGGCATTCCAGCCTCCACCCTCACCCCTACACTTTGAAAAAGGTGGATTTAAAAATAAAACTTCAGGTGGTAAGCAATAACGAAACTAAACCATTTCAGCTATGTACTTGAAACATGGGTGTGCTTTCCCTGTTTGTCACGTGGGCCCAAATACATGGTTTATGTGACAAGATGTCTTCTTAGGTTTAGATCTCAGTAGTTCTCATCCAGGAGTGGTTGTGTGTCATCGTCCCCTCCCGCCCCGCCAGGGGACATTTAACACCGTGTGGAGACATTTTTGTTTGTCACATCTGAGGGGAGCGGATGCTGCTTGCTTCTAGTGGGTGGGGGCTGCTAATATCGTACAATGCACAGGGTAGCCCCATAATAAAGAATTATCTGGCCCAAACTGCTGAGGTTGTGAAATCCTAGTTTAGGACGCTGGGAGGTGATGTTTTATCACAGATCTCTTCCCTGGGTCTCCTGTGGCTTGCTGGGAACTGCTAAATGAACATGAAAAGTGGGGGAAGATACCAACAGCACTGACACATGTTGACATTTGCCAGTGATGCATTGAAGGTAAACCCTTACCTTCCAGAAAATTCCAACAGAAGTAACTTCATTGAGATGACTTATTCTATCAGTTGTGTCAACAAGGATTATTTCAGAAGTCTGTGTAACAAAATACGTGTAAGGTTTTAGCCTCCGCTCGCGAGGAAGTCAGACGCCTGTGGAGGCAAGTGGGTAGGAGCCCTTTCTTCTTCTGGAGAGCTTCCAGAAGCAAACAAGGCCGAGACTGTTCCAGTGGCAGCTTACGCGTGCGTGCAGACAGGGAAACAACAAGACCTGTGGTTGAAGGAGGGAAGAGACGAGGGGGAGGCGAGAAGGGACTTTTCATGGAGATTATTGAGGACGAGCCCCACAGTCTCAGGGCCGGGCAGCCTGGGGGAGCGTGGAAGCCATCTGCTGCTGTGTGCTGGGCGACAGGGACCTCCCAGGGCACTCAGGCTGGGTTCCTGGTGTCCGGGACCCAGGAGTCAAGTCGGCAGGATGGACGTGTCCACAGCTGAGTGTGTGACGGGACCGCCAACGATGGGCGTTTTAGCTGAGGTCCAGGGGCCCCAGCGCCTTGTGTGACTCTCTGCCTTGCTTCTTTCCAGATTGCTCGTTTAGAAAGTGGATGTGCGGGGTAACATGTCCAGTGTGTCCGAGGAGAGGAGAAAAAGGCAGCAGAACATTAAGGAAGGCCTGCAGTTTATACAGTAAGAGTTCAGTTCATACCTCGTGCTCTCGTCACCCAGGGATTCTTGTTTATATGCTGTACATTTTGCAAAGGTTGAGATCTTTAGTTTGTGTAATAAGTCCTGTTAACTCAGGTTAGAAACTAGATATTTTTTGTTCCAGTAGTGTTTTCTGCTCTTCTGCACTGGATTCTTTGTGTCCTGAAGTGGGTCTTACTGAGGCTGATTTTTAGGGCTAAAGTCCTTTCATAGCCCTGAAAATGTTAGATGGAGAAATTTGAACCTAATCTCCTAAGAACACTTCTGATGAGTGAAAACCGACTGAAAATGAACATCTTGTCAGTACCTGGGGCTTTTCTGATCAAACATTTCTGTTAAGAAGCTTGGTCTCTAACTGGCCGCCTTTCTTTTTAGTTGAAGTATTATTGACATAGAACATTGTCAGTTTCAGGTGTACAGTGTAGCGGCTGGATAATTACAAACATTAGGAAGTGACCATCACGACGAGTCGAGTTACCATCTGTCTCCCATAAAGTTGTTCAGTATTACTCACTATATTCCCTGTGCTGTGTATTATAGCCCCATGTCTTGTGTATTTTATAACGGGAAGTTTATACTCTTAATCCCCTTCACCGGTTTTGCCCCCCGCCCCGCACCCCTGCCCCTCTGGCAACCACCAGCTGGTTCTCTGTATCCGTGAGTCTGTTTCCATCTAACTGGCCTCCTTGAAGCATTTCAGGGTCTGGAAGCCATGGCTTCAGTGGACGTGACCAGGCAGGAGGCCTCTTTGTTCCTCCCAGGAAGGAGGCGCTCTTCTCTGTGCTACAGTAAATTGGATCGAGTAGTGTTAGTGGTTCTATACTGTTTTTAAACTTTTTTGGCATATGAAGAACCAGACCTTCTTTTAGTAGCAGGAGATTTGAAAGGAACATGTACTTACTCAAGAAAGGACCAAAGAATCATTTTAGATTTTTTTTCATGACTACAGTTGTATGTGAATAATGATAGTAAAGGAGAAGTGAGTCTTTAAAATGTGCTTTGAACCAGTGAAAAGGTAATAGAACCCCACCCTTAAGATGACTTCTGGATAAACAAATCCTGATAGAGCCTGATAATTAACACTAATATGTTTCTTCTCCGTAGGTCACCGCTGTCGTATCCAGGAACACAGGAACAATATGCGGTAATGACTCTGGGAGGGTCTGCTCGCAAGCCCTGCACGTAGCTTGTGAACTATAATCTATAGCAGGGGTCGGCAAACTGCAGCCCCGTGGGCCGAATCCGGCCCCTCTTCTGTTTTTGTAAATAAAGTTTTATTGGAATACAGCCACGACCATTTGTTGATGTATTATGTGTGGCTGCGTTCACAACATATGGTTGTTGAGACAGAGACCATATGGCCCACAAAGCCTAAAATACTTCCTTTCTGGGCATTTACAGTAAAAGTTTGCTGCCCCTTATATATAGGACAGCATTTTTTTTTTGATATATTTGGACAGTTGTCCTGTATTTTCTTCCCTGTATTAATTTAACTTAGAGAAGAGAAGTTCTAACAGTCATAAAGAGTGGATAGTAAGAGGGAAGAGCTAGTGATGAATCTGTTAGTTAGACGCTAACTAGTTAGAAAGCCCGGGTCTCTGGGTCTTACACTCCCGGCCCTCGTCTCTACAGACTGTTAGTTCACTGTGGCTTTGTGTCCCTGAGGGTTTTGATGCTCCTAAATGCCGCTTCTTTGACTCCACCTCTCTCCCTCCCTGTCCTTCACTCCTCGGTTCCCTCTTCCTTCACCCCCTCTCTCTAGAAAGATGGAGAATCATAGAGTATTAAGCTAGAAATGACTTGGATTGGTCTTTTCATTTTACAGTCCTTTCCTTTTACAATTGGGGAACGAGGGTCCAAAGGGGTTCAGTGGCATGTCACAGGTCACCTCAACTATTGAACGTTGATCTGGCCAGTTTTCTTTAATACTTTCGTCTGCTTAGATATGAATTCATAAAAGGAAACCACGAAGAGTTGAATATTTATCTCATCTTGTGATAGGAAAAGACTTTTAAAATATTAAAGCAATGGTAGAAATTGTGGAGGAAACTTAAGAACCTTTGTATCTACCAAAAAAATGTGTATACTTATTTGGTTACAAAAAGGTTTAGCCTCCCCTCCCCTTAAATCAGTAAATGACTTGAGCAAACATTTGCAGAAGAAGAAATACAAATGGTCTGTAAAAATGTGGGAAAGTTCAGCCTCACTGGTAATCAGACACGCAAATAAAAAGGACAGTTTTTCACCTTGAAATTGGTAGAGATTTTATGTGCAAGCACACACAACGTGTGCACATACTCCTCCGTGTCGGTGGCGTGCTGTGAAGCAAAGCCTGAGAAGTATTTGTTGTTTCTGCCTTTTTTGGAAGGCCATTTAGAAATGCTAGTCAAAAGCCTTAAAATATTCATTCTCTTTGCCCTAGAGTTCCACTGGTAGAGATTTGTCCTAGGCACAGAGTTGGAGATGAGAACAAATATTTACAAGGTGCTTTTGCTGCATGCCTCTTCATAATGAGATACTGAATTTTCTCTTGAAAAAGCAGTAAGGTGAAAACCCGAGGCGAGATGGCAGTGGCTTGGCCTGGATCGCATAGTTTCTTCCAACAGTGCTTGTCACCCTGTCGAAGAATTTCCTCTGAAGTTGCAAATACAGAGATTACAATTTACTTATACCCCAGCTTGTTCCATAAGGTCTTCAAGTGGTAACTTGCTTTTTCTTTTAGGTATATTTACGGGCTCTGGTGAGAAATCTTTTTAATGAAGGAAACGATGTGTATCGGGAATGTGATTGGAACAGCTCGCTGAGCCAATACACAGAAGCTTTGAACATAGCTGATTATGCAAAGTCTGAAGAAATTTTAATCCCTAAAGAAATAATTGAAAAACTACATATAAACCGTATTGCTTGCTATTCTAATATGGTGAGTTGTGATTTTTAGAACAATGTTTCTAGAAAGAAAAAGCATTTTCACAACATAGTACATTAATAAAAGTCAGTTTCCTGATTGCAGTTTTTAAGAAAGATGTATTAACTGCTCTCAGCATGGCCTGAAGCTTTCAAAAATCAGCTTTGGACAAATATTTAGGGATTTTAAAAATAATTTATTTCTTAGTTACTGGTCCTTGGAGATTCCCATTTGATTATGGCTTTTGGGAGTGTGTCTGCTTCTAAAAGAAATCAGCCTTGGAAGAAACAGGTGTTCACAGATCAGCACATGTATCAGGTGTCTGTCTGCGTTGGCTCCACTTCCCCTTAGTCAAGCTTTACTTACTTCTCTTAGGACCTTTTAAAATTAGCCTTCAAAACAGTAATTAACCTTCAAAAGAATTAACATGTGCTTTTCACATTTCCAAGCTTAAAAAGCGATGTTGTCATGTGCTTATAATTTCCACTGTGGACCTCCAGTAGCATTTACCCATGCATTTTAGAAAGGTGACCTTGTTGTCTCCTAGGTCTTTGTTAAGGAGCATTCATTGATGACGTGTTTTCTATAGTGTATTCCTCATTGACTAGCTGTCAAATGGGAGTTACGTTTCCGTTTGACACTTTAATGAGCTCCACAAAGCGGTAACTATGGCAAGGAGGACAGGAGCGTGACACCTGGAGACGTCAGCTATGGCAGGAGAGTTTTATTTCTTGATCTGGGGCCTTTATGGCCAAATGTTAACATCGTCTGATCGGAGTGGTGGGGGCATGAGTACTCATGATTTTCTTTCTACTTTGGTGTTTTTGAAATTTCACAACGAAAATAATTTTAAAAAGAAAACTAATACTGCTAACTCGGAGTTTAAGAGGAGGATAATGGACTGGGGCCTTAATTTGCTGGCATTTGCGGGAAGGCACCCTGCAAGAAATGAATTGTTGGGTTGCTAACTTTGTATTCTGTTCTTACCAGGGTTTCCACGATAAAGTTTTAGAAGATTGCGATACAGTCCTCAGTTTAAATGCCACTAACTGCAAAGCTCTGTATCGGAAGTCGAAGGCTCTGAGTGACTTAGGAAGATACAAAGAGGCTTATGACGCTGTGGCCAAGTGCTCCTTAGCCGTGCCTCAGGTGTGGGATTCCTATCTCAGTTCGTCTGTTTACATCCTAGCCATTTTACTGGTTCGCAGTGGAGGAATGTTAAAGAGTTACATTTTCCAGCCATCAACCAGCCTCAGCTGGGACTAATTGCTCATGACGCAAGTGTCTTGACGGAATCCAAGTTGGAACATTTTGCCTATTCGTCTTCACATTTAGTAAATACAACCCTCCATTAATCATATATTCTCACTTTTTTCAGGATGAACATGTAATAAAACTAACTCAAGAACTAGCTCAGAAATTGGGATTCAAAATAAGAAAAGCATATGTTAGAGCCGAGGTAAGCCGAGTTCTCTCCATGAGGCATTTTCCTCTTGTTCTGTGACGTGGAGTCAGTTCTCTTTTTAAGTTTGTGTGTGTTTTTGCTTTCAGCTCTCCTTAAAATCAGCTCCTGGAGATGGCGCTCCCAAGGTAAAGTTACTCCTCCTGTAAGAATCAGAATTTTTTAAAAAAGAAGAAGAAAATATAGCAGCATTAGCAGTTCTGCTTTTAACATTTTTGGTTTGTGTCTATTTTGGAGACTTTTTTATTCCTGAAACATGTAATTGGCCAGAGCTTCCTCTCCTGTAAAAAGAAAGCAAATAACTCGAGGAGTATCTTCTCACTAGCATTTCCTGCAGTTCAGTGGGGCATTTTACAAGATGTAAGAGATGTGAGGTTTATTAGAAAGAGTGGCTCAGGGCCAGATACTAATTTGGGAAGTCATTGGTATAAACACAGTTCACAAGGTGTTTTTTTTTAAAGACAAGTCTTGGAGCTGTTAGGGTGCTGTTGTGAGATGGAGAGTGAGTGGTGGCTAGCCTAGTCCCTCCGGAACTCACATGCTCCTGAATGTCCTTTGGGAAGTCCTGGTCCACAAGAAATAAGTGGTGGGAGTAAGGATAGACCAGCACCGTGTAACACCACGTATTACAAAGGTTTCCATATTCCATTTATTTCTTGGATGTTATTAATTAGAAGGGAGTCACGTTTCTGTGAGGACCCGCCTTGCTCTCTTAGAGTGACTTTTACAGATTGCTTCATAGTTTAGAATCTTGAAAATACTATGATCCATTATTTGGTTTAATTTCTAGGCTTTGAACTGTTCTGTGGAAGATATTGAGCCAGGTATGTTTTCACGTGTCATCTTAATCTGAAAAGTGCCAACTTTAGACATTGCATACATTATAGTGTCGTCAGATAGGATTGCTATGTGGTTATTAGTATTAAAGCAAGAATAATTTCGAAGACCACCTTTGTGCTTCTGGATCTGCTGGCAAGTGATTGACAGTACTGAATGTCAGTAAGCAGTCATTGAACGCTCTTTATGACCCTCCCACTATCTAGTATCTGCTCAAAAGGGGTTCAGGCATTTTGAGAAAGAAGGAAAAGTTTTCACAAGTGAATATGTCAGTTCCTGGGTAAAACAGATTATTTTTAGAATTCCTTTTATCCTTTTATTTGAATTGCTTTTACTGTTATATGTATCTATTTTTATAATTGCTTTCATATTTTTACCTAGCTCTTCATTTTCTCTTTGTTGGCTATTGACACTAGTATCATGTAAGTGCCCTGAAAATGAATGAGTACGTTTCCGTCCGTGTTACAGATTTATTAACTCCAAGGCAAGAAGCAGTTCCTGTTGTTTCTATACCTGCATCCAGTTTTTCTCACCAAGTTGGAAGTGAGCTGGCCTCAGTTCCTATTATGTCCTTAAGTTCTATTTTGCCACTGCAAGTGGACGAGAGCTCTCTGCCATCTACAGTGTTGGCAAACGGAGGAAAGATCCCCTTCACTATGCCGGAAGCTTTTTTAGATGATGGAGATATGGTCCTTGGAGATGAAATAGATGACCTCCTTGATTCTGCACCTGAAACTAATGAAGCCGTTATGGTAAATTTCAGTGTTACTCTTTTCTTCTGAAGGCAGGCTTAATTTGTTTTAAATTGTAATATAACTTGCTAGCTATTTTCAGTATTGCCTATAAACTAAACTTTGAGTTATTTATGTTGAAAATTACCTTTGTCTTTCTCTGCTGGTGACTGGCTAATTTGGTCATCTTTGAAATAAGAAACATATTGTCTAGTAATTAGGCAATTTTTCTTCAAGTCATGTTGGGACCGTGTATTATGGAAAGGGTGAATTCAACATTCTGACAGAGAATAGCCCTGTGATGTTTAAGGAAAAGAAGTTTTGTGGACTAAAGACTTCTCACTCCTTAAGGATAATTCTCTAGTAACCATATACCGTAAAGCGAGGGTCAGCACACTATAGCCCACAGGCCAACTCTGGCCTGCCGCCTGTTTCCGTATGCCTGGCAAACCTAGAATGACGTTTACGTTTTTACATGGTTGGAAGAAGGAAAAGAGGAGAATGATATTTTATGACACGTGAAAATATTTTATGACACTGCAGTAACAGAATTGAGCAGTTGCAACAGAAACCATGTGACTTGCAAAGCCTGAAATATTTAATGTGTAGCCCTTTACAGAAAATGTTTACTGACCCCTGCCACAAAGTGTATTAAAATAGCAGCAGCAGTAATAATAATATGATGGATGGTGATGAGGGGGGAGATTCAGAGCTGGTTTCCAGGGTGGTGAAGTCGGTGGTGTGCTCATGGAGTTGACTGAGGGAAGGAGAATGTGTGAAAGGCAGGCAGACCGGGTTTGATCTTTCCAGCTCTGTGCTCTGGGCCAAGTTACTTCACCTCTCCGTCCCTCAGTTTCCTCATCTGTACTGTGGCGATCGCAGTAGGATATATCTCAGAGTTATAAGAATTAAATAGGTAGTGTATCACATAGGATGAGGCACATGGGAGCTCTCAGTAAACTGTTGCTTTGATTTGGGAGGGGAAGGTAGTCTTCTGTTTGTGCTTGTGAGACTGTAAGGTCACAGCTCCAGAAAGATGCTCCCAATCCTCCAGGCTTCTCCAGCTCCCTTCTCTTGAGCACCTTCCTTCTGCCCCAGCCCCCACACACATCCTCACAATTCCTCCTTAAAGAAGCCAGTTCTCATGAGCCCTGTGGTCAGTGAGGGTGGGGAGTCACAAGGAAGTTTGAAAATGAAACATGAATGTCACATTTGGATTACAACAATAATAGACATTGCATCTTGATCCTTTTTAAAAACCGAGGTTGAGAAAAGAAACTCTGTAGCTTAGATCTCTCTACAGAGTCTTGATTTTGATTTCAACTTTGTGACAGAACATAATTACCCAATGTAATCATTTGCTTTTATGTGCTGATGTTAAAACAGTTCAGGCAACTTGGAACTGAGTTTCAATCTTGTTTTCTTCTCTAGCCATCTGCTTTAGTGAGAGGACCCCTTCCGACAGCCAGTGTCGCCCCTAGCATACCCTTTTCGGCGTCTCTGTTGGGCACCTTGCCCATTGGTGCGAGGTATGCTCCGCCACCCTCCTTCTCAGAGCTGTATCCACCTTTGACTTCATCCTTAGAAGATTTCTGTTCTTCTTTAAATTCGTTTTCGATGAGTGAATCCAAACGAGGTAAGAATCAAGCCATTTATGTAAACAATTGCAGTTTCGTTGTCTAAAAAAGTCAATTTGTGTTTGACAATTATTTAACCAATTCTAGGGAGTTGGTCCTTGAATTATTTTCATTGTGGCTGGAAATAGAAAAACTAAACCTTCAGTTTTAAATTCAGCTGGACTTAACTGTGCCATTGTGGAGATCAAGAAGCAGAGGCGTGAGATAGGAATGGATGTGGCACTGTTTTTTTTTATCAGATGGTTTAAGCTGGGTGTCTGTTGTTTGGGGAGGTGAAATGACTTTCAATGTTCTCTCCAAGAGGTGTACCCATCTTAATGGGTCTTAATGACAGATTAGCTTTTTAAATGCTGAACTAGGCAAATATTTAGTTGAGACTAATTTAAGATCAGTGTTCAGAACGATAACAAGCAGAGCCATGTGTTTCAGGCTTCATTCGTTCAGCTCAGTGAACTATGCCTGAAGCCTGCGTTTTACAAGGGATTGCTGGGGTTTTGGTCTGACTCCTGTTTCTGTAATCCTAGGTTTAATATATACTTTTCAACAATAATGATAAAAACCTTCATATTTTTCTGAGGCATAGTTACATGGTTAAAGGGACAAAAATCAAAATAATTGATTTAAAGATTGACAGCTGAAGTGACTCCAATTTATGGGAGACAGTAGAGCAGAGAGGAAATAATTGAGCGGTAGACTAAGAAAGAAAGTAGCTGAACCTCACTGATGTCATGGTGAGCTCCTGCTTCATATTTTCAAAAGAAGAGGCTCTTTTCCCATTTTGAATATGAACTATTCTTTAGTCATTTTTAGTAGTCCCACTTTGTAGGCCCTGCCTTAGCTTCTATCTTTGAAAATAGCTTTTTATTTAAATTTGTTCGTCTAAGGGTTATTTATGCCCTTGGTTCCTAGAGGAACGGAAAGAGTCTGTAGTCCTCTGTGAGTGTCAGGAGTGAGCGAGAAAGCTCCCAGGAGCTGGGCTGGGAAGGCAGCATGGGGGCCACGGTCAGCTACGAAGGCCTGGTGTTCTTGTTCCATGATTAGAGTGAAAAGGTCTGTTGAAGTCTTTTTATTATTTTAGATCTGTCCACCTCAACTTCTAGAGAGGGAACATCGCTTAACAGCAGTAACTCTGCCCTTTTACTTGTAAGTGCCACTTCCTCTTTTGTAAATACATCGCTTAAATTGAAAATAGGTCTTTTACTTAAGTAACGTAGTTATCTGAACGGACATGACGTTCTCCCTTGAATTTCGTGTGTGCCGGGGGAAATAGCGTTAAATAAGACTGCCGGGACGTCCAGTAGTGAATGCTCTGTTTAAGCCTGGCTCTGTCATAGCAGATTAATCGCCATAGCAGACAGCGTAAGAGGCTTTAGCGCAGGAGAAACACAGCAAGGAGACACAGCATCAGGGCGTGCGAAGGGTGTTTGCTGTTGGAGCAGAACAATCACCTATCACTTTAACGACTCCTGGAGGAGCCCAGAGTGTGGGGGAGGGGCCTCGAGACCCAAAGAGGAAGATGTAGGAAGAAAGTTTTTAAGTAGAAGCCCATTAAGGACAGAATAGGACCGACTTCAGTCGGTGAAGAATGTCTCATTTGTCAGATGAATTCATTTCCTGCTCTGGCGATAGTGCAATACTTGTTGGCTGTCTTTTGTGTTTTTCTCCTTGTTCTTCTTGCAGATGAATGGACCAGGCAGTCTGTTTGCTCCTGAGAGTTTCTTGGGGATTTCAAGTCACCCTAGAAACGACTTTGGCAACTTCTTTGGAAGTGCAGTTTCCAAACCACCTTCGTCAGTGACCCCCAGACACCCCCTTGAAGCAACCCACGAACTGAGACAAGCTTGCCAGATCTGTTTTGTAAAATCAGGTCAGGACCAAACAAAGGAGCAGACAGTGTTAAACTCATCGATAATGTGGGAGTTCTGGGGCCCGCCCGGTGGCACAGCAGTTAGGTTCGCACGTTCTGCTTTGGCGGCCCAGGGTTCGCCACTTTGGATCCCGGGTGTGGACATGGCACCGCTTGGCTCGCCATGCTGTGGCAGGCGTCCCACGTAGAAAGTAGAGGAAGATGGGCATGGATGTTAGCTCAGGGCCAGTCCTCCTCAGCAAAAAAAAAGAGGAGGATTGACAGCAGTTAGCTCAGGGCTAATCTTCCTCAAAAAAAAAAAAAAAAAGAAAAAATCTGGGAGTTCTTAGCAGTTTGTAAATACGTGTGGAAGACACCAGCTAGTGTGACTCTTCAGTCCCTACTTGAGTTCTTTCTCAGGAAGCATCAGTGACTGATTTGGGCTCTTTGGAGTCTAATAGGATAAGTCTCTGCTCTCCTTTGATGTAATTTTGTTTATAGAATCATATGGCATAGAATATTTATCTGCTTTTGAAATCTTATGGAAAGTTTCATGCAATTTGTCATGTTCTAAGTATATGTTTAAGAACGTGATCATTTTCAAATAGAGCACCCTAAGACCAGTGTATGATATTGTGTCTGAAAATTAAAGTACTTCCTTTGGGTTTGTTTCATATCTTTACTCCTAAGTCAAGTGATATAAACACAAGTTTTTCTAAACTGGACCCAAATTCATTTTTTTCTTAGTTGTCTATTTCACAATGTTCCTTACCTTTGGAAGCCATCAGAATTCCCATCCTAATAGCTAAATAAGGGCATGTTTGGGGAGCATTGATGTTGAATAGAACTGTGTGTTGTCTGACAAACAGCAGAAAAGGCAAAAATTCCTTCAGCAGCTTGTTTACATTTGGGGGTCGTGAAAATGGGATTTTTCTGGGAATTTACTAATCCATATCCCTCTGCTCACATCTGCCTGTAAATGTGCCTGTAAAGTGAAATGATGCCTTTTGTGCATATGAGCAATCCTTTTTTTGTCTTTTTCAGGCCCTAAGTTAATGGATTTCACTTACCACACTAATCTAGATCATAAATGTAAGAAAGATATTTTAATTGGTAGAATAAAGAATGTTGAAGATAAATCATGGAAAAAAATACGTCCAAGACCAACAAAAACAAATTATGAAGGACCTTATTATATATGCAAAGGTATGTACCGTAATTACCTAATTGGTGTATGTTACGTAAGTGGTAAATGATTTGCTGCATTTATTATAATGGTTCCAGTATTACTTTACTAAAAATATTTCGATAGGGTTAATAGCAAGTCCCTTGGATTGAGACATTAGTATTTTTTATATATTTTTACCTTTGTTTTTAACTTCTTATTTAGTGTATGTCTTATTGTTGTTTATGGAAACAGGGCTTTGCCCAGATTTTAAACAAAACTGTCCCAAACTTTAAGTTTTCTGACTTAGTCTAAACAGGGTCGGAACACTGAACTGAGGCTTTGAAAATATCGCTCGTTTAAGTTGCTTTTGAGAGAACTGAGTATTTTCATTTTCGTCAAGACCACCTCATCTGAACGAGCTTCGAATGTCCCGAGATGGTTTTTTAAACTTGGGTGGAGTCCATGGGAGTATCAAGGCTTTTCCCTGTCTGAATGAAAAATAATTTAGACTTGTAGTTGCGGTCTTTTTTAAAGAGTTAATACCATCCCTAAATAGTAAAATACATCCTTGTTTGAGGCTATCCATGAATCCTTATAAAAATTCAAATGATGCCCTAAATGCGCTTAATATTCATTGGCTTCTAAAAGCTCACATTTTAAGTGTCTTAATGCCCTGCCTTCGTAGATGTGGCTGCTGAGGAGGAATGTAGGTATTCAGGCCACTGCACGTTTGCTTACTGCCAAGAAGAGATAGATGTCTGGACGCTAGAGCGGAAAGGGGCCTTCAGTCGAGAGGCCTTCTTTGGTGGCAACGGAAAGGTCCACCTCACCGTGTTCAAACTTCTCCAAGACCATCTGGGAGAATTCATGTTCCTCTGTGAGGTACTTTCTCCAAACCTTGTTCTCTGCTGTAAAATTGGTCATGATTTCTGACTTGCAAGCCCAGAAGTATGAAGTCCTTAGCACAGGGCCTGCCATATGATAAACATTCGCTCAGCAAGCGTAGCTACTACTCTTGTCCAAAAGAATAATAGGAAGACTTCATATTGACTATCGATTGGTATGAGTTTGTAATGTATAAGTGTGTACGTTAGTGTGGTACAAAAGTGCTATTTTGTATTATGTTTTTGTGATAATTCTTCTTCTCTGTCTATTCCAGAAATGTTTTGATCATAAGCCTAGAATGATAAGTAAAAGAAATAAAGATAATTCTACTTCTTGTTCTCACCCGGTTACAAAGCATGAGTTTGAAGACAATAAGTATGTTGGTAGTTTCTAATTTTTATAGTGACAAAATAGATTCTTTTTTAGATTCAAATAAAACCAGGGTACTGTCTGCCCAGGCACCTTGCCTCTCCTTTTGTTGTTGTTTTGAAAGATGATGAGTATTATAAAATGTCTCTTAGTAGATTTTGCTGGGAATTAAAAAATGAACTATTAAATTGATATTTAATACAGAAAAGCATGATTGATGTATAGCTTCCCATGACATGGATTTAGGTATTTTGTGGCTTACCCATATAATTATCCTCCTTTCTCCCCAGTTAATCCAATAATTGCATACAGTGATTTACTTTTTCTAATAAAGATTTAAAATGGGGGCCGGCCCCGTGGCCGAGTGGTTAAGTTCACGTGCTCCGCGTCGGCGGCCCAGGGTTTCCCTGGTTTGGATCCTGGGCGTGGACATGACACCGCTCATCAGGCCACGCTGAGGCGGTGTCCACATAGCACAACCCGAAGGACCCACAACTAAAAATATGCAACTGTGTACGGGGGGGGCTTTGGGCAGAAAAAGGAAAAGTAAAAATCTTTAAAAAAAAAAAAAGAAATGTGGATTAGGAATTGTAGGGAGTTTAAAGAAAAGAAGATTTAAAATGTATTTTCAGTCTAGAACTTGACATTTATATGTATACATATATATATTATTTTTTTTCTGAAAAAGCTATGGCAGAACACTATTAATATGTTATTCCATTTTCCTCGTAGGTGCCTTGTCCACATTTTGCGAGAGACAACAGTAAAATACTCCAAAATACGTTCTTTTCATGGTCTGTGTCAGCTTGATTTATGTCGCCATGAGGTTCGATACGGCTGTTTGAGGGAAGATGAGTGTTTTTATGCGCATAGTCTCGTAGAGTTGAAGGTCTGGATACTGCAGAATGAAACAGGTAGGTTTGTGCACGGTTGAGAAATAGGTCCTCCAGTGCAGCTGGGGTTTGATGAGACAGTTCCGAGCCCTTCTCCATCAGCCTGCTGTGACGACACTGTTGATTTTAGCCCGAGCTTTTTTTTTTTGTTTTTTTTTGAGGAAGATTAGCCCTGAGCTTAACATCTACTGCCAATCCTCCTCTTTTTTTTTTTTTTGCTGAGGAAGACTGACCCTGAGCTAACATCCATGCCCATCTTCCTCTACTTTCTATGTGGGACGCCTGCCACAGCATGGCGAACCAAGCGGTGCCATGTCCACACCCGGGATCCGAACCGGCGAACCCTGGGCCGCCAAAGCAGAACCTGCGCACTTAACTGCTGCGCCACCAGGCCGGCCCCACTGAGCTTTAAACTATGTATCGCTTTTCATTTTTAGAGTGGCCTCTTTTGAGTACGTTCTCGTGTAATTAATTGCCGATGCAAGTTCATGCATGTAGGATGGAATCGTGAGGAAGAAAGATTCCTCAGAGGCCACCGAGACCTGTACTTGTAAATATTTCATCTTGAAAAAGAGTAACGTGATATGCGCTCATCCTTGGAGATAGATGACCCTGCGTGGGGATAATTGGGGAGGCGAGTCTGGCCGGGACCAGACTGGTGGAATGTTGTTACACGGAGAACCTAAAGGGAGGCTCGTGCATTTCCCAGGTATCTCGCATGATGCTATCGCTCAAGAATCTAAACGGTATTGGCAGAATTTGGAAGGAAACGTTCCTGGAGCTCAGGTATCTTCTCTTGTGTCCTTTTTGCATTTGGCCTCCTTTCTCGAACGGCCTCGTGGATATTAGTTGTTGGCAGTGGCAGTTTCCACTTACAGTCCAGTTACTTTCTTAAGGTTTATTGAGTTGAGTAATTTTTAAGGTGAAAACAAAATTCTGAATTTTAGTTGATCATCATCAAGAAACCCTAGGCATCCCATGATATCCGCCAAGAGTGTAGGATACAGTTTTCTTATTCAGCTTAATTGACAAGACAGCTGGGGTCTTGGGCTGTGGGATTCTTGCAGTAGGGGAGGTGGCTTGTGGTGGTTTTGCTTCCCACCTGGCAAAACGGCTTTATCCATGAACCACCTCCCCCCTCCCCCCCCCCCCCCCCCCCCCAAATTCCATTCCTCCTCGCCAAAGCTGGCTTTCATAAATGGAGGTTTGGTGCCTGTACTCTGCTCTTATCATATTCTCTTGCATTTGGGCAGAGAATTGGAGATTTAGCTATCAGATCATGTATATAACAGTCAAATCATCATACTGGGCAAAAACAGAAGTTGTATGCTATGATGAAAAAAAGGCATGGCGATTCAGTATTTTGTTCTCAGAAAACTGGTTTTCTGTTAAAATTTAAACTGATCTTTTAATTGTTGAAGGTACTTGGCAGTCAAATAATGCCTGGATCTCTTAATATGAAGATAAAATTTGTGTGTGCTCAGTGTCTGAGAAATGGTCAAGTCATCGAGCCGGACAAAAACAGAAAATATTGCAGTGCAAAAGCAAGACATTCGTAAGTGGTGTGTGTGTGAAAACAATGCCGACTTCATAATTATCTGCTTCATTGGTGTGAAATCATATATATGAGGAAAAAGATTAAGACTGGAGAGAGCAGAGGAAAGTAGATAATTTAGGAGTAATTACAAAGCGTAAAGGAAGACATGTTTAGGATTTAGTAGCTAAGAATTCAGCAAAATTCAATAGTGTTTTTTCTGTATTTTATCAATTCTTTGTTTAGGATTTGTAGGAAATGTTTATTTACAAAGATCAACAGGAAGTGAAATGACAGAATCATGAGGCGTTTCTTTAAAAGGGTTGAGAACAAAACCTCTGGTCCTTGGGTACAAGCTTTGTACCTGTCCCTTTGTATGATGCCTTTGCCCGTGTGTCTTTGTTTTTTCTGAACTCCATTTTCCTTAGGTGGACCAAAGATCGTCGTGCGATGAGAGTGATGTCTATTGAACGTAAGAAGTGGATGAACATCCGTCCTCTCCCCACAAAGAAACAAATGCCTTTACAGTTTGATGTACATACGTAATTTTTAAGCCACTTTTCTTTATTAGGCATTTCGAATCATTAGAAAGTAGTCGTAACTCAGATTGAAACTGGAGTCCTTGAGTAATGCTCATGTAATGAAATTTAAATGATCCTCTCTTGTTTCCTTCCCTTTAGTATGTGCGTGTGGCTCTGTGACAGTTTGCAGATAGGTTGGAATTTTACAAGTTACTTGGAAAGAGTAAACACATTATCAAGAAGTAGAGGGTAGAGAAACAGTTATGGGCGTGATTTAACTTATTTTTCAGGTGAATTACTTTGGGGAAGGAATGGAAGAGACTTTCATTTAAGTTCGATTCCTCAGCTTTGATTCCAAGCCCAGGGCCTTCCGTCTTATGACGCGTGCTATGCTGAGTTGTTTCTGTCATGCCTGTCTCTTTCACTGAAGCGTGGATGCCAGCTGAAACATACCCAACTTTATAGGACCTTCTAAAAGTAAACCAGAGGAAGAAGGTTCAGTGTTAGAGGAAGATGTTCCTCGAAATGCTTAGAATGAAAATACTAGACCAACTTAGAGTTAGGATCGCATCTCACTCCTGCGGTGGCACGTTTCATCTTGGTCCCCTCCGGTGCCCTCTGGGGTCTTGAAGGTGACTGTCTGAGCAAAGCCCCCCAAGCTGGCCCGGGACTTTCCTCTTCACCAGGGAGAGGACCTAGAGAGTCTGCAGATTTCACCGAGTGAGTTAATGGACAGGGTCCCTCGGGGTGGAGACGGGTAGTAACCTCTCTGCCCCGGGCGGAGGAGGAGGAAATAGAGAGAGAATTTCCTGCCCAGAGAAGCAGTACAGAGGGATTGCAGTGGCGCCCCGTAAAGGAGGCCTCCCTCCCTGAATTGCCAGAAAGAGTTGAGGAAGAGGCGGATTGCCTTCCCGTCACCCAGAGCACTTTGCAGTTTTGTAAAACGTACGCAGGTGACGAGGTCAGTCTTTGAAGGAGGTGGCATGCTCGTGTGTCACCCACAGTGCTTTAGGCTCATAGATGTGGGTGAGTTACTCAGTGGGGCCTGCAGGAGGAAGAAGGTTTATCGGAACCATTGATACCTTGTGCTTTAAAAGATAATGGAGATTATGGGGTATTCCTCAATATTTTGTTAAAACGAAGACGACTGAGAACATTCTAGTTCGTGAGGCAGCTGCCTAGGGACTGCCGTCTCGAATGTGGTGTACTGCGTACAATGTTACAGGAGCTTATTTCTTCTTTTTTTCCTGCTATACTAGGTATTGCTAAGGGATCCTTTTTCTAAAAGAAGAAATAAAACTGTGTGTGTGTATGTGTGTAGACAATGTATGAGGTGGAAAGAGAATGGGCTTCAGAGGGTCCTGCTTGAGTTCCTGAGCCCCAGTTTGCTTGTCTGTAAATGGGAGTAATTCCGTCCGAGGGAAGATTACATGAGGTGGTGTTTTGTAAAAACCCAGCACGGTAGCCGGCCTTCTCGATCTTCTCTTCTCCCTGCTCCCTACCACTGAGCTTTGAAAGACTATAGTAAATGTTTCCCTGGTAATGCGTGATAAGTACTTCTTAGGGTCTCGCTGGGAAAAGGACATAATCAAGTCAGTCACAAGAATGTTTTCTTGACTCCTGACTTTATGTGGAAGATTGTGAGGGTGGGGTCACTGGGAGGAGGTGGACAGTGTTCACGGCTGCCTGCTGTTAGATTTTTAGCAAAAACTGATGCTCAGCATCTAATATTATGTGAACTAAGTAATATATAGGGCCAGCTCCTGTTGAAACACAAGTAAAGTAAGATAAGCTAACAGTTAACTGTGCTAAGATTTATGCTCTATGAAGACAAGTAGCTTGATGATATTTAAGAATGAGCTCTCAGTGATGGAGATTTTCTTAGTTCTTCATAGTCACGGTTCTTAGGGAAGTCTGTGTTCTGATTGCTGTCACTTTATTTTCTTCCCAGTACCACTGTATTTACCATGTAAGATAAAAGTGCAAAGAAGAGGTGTTATTCAAATGCTCTGTAACTGGCTGGCTGGTTAGGGTGATACTTGTTTTCAGACAATGCGTATCTAGTAACTTCCGGCTGAGGTTAGCTGCCAGTACGGGTTATAAGTCAGCGAAATGTCGAGATTTTTTTCTGACACTGTTTAGTACCTTTGGCGTCATGTGCAGTTTCTTTACTTCTTCCCCAGTGCTGACGAGGAGGCGTCCGGGGTGTTGGGCAGGGCAGAGCAGGGCCTGAGAGGCTGAGGGAGCCAGATTAGCATTGCGGAGATCAAATGTTCTGCTCTGTTCAAAGCAGATACTCTGAATAAGTGAGTTTGTAGAGACTTTCTTGTAAGAAAATGTTTCATATTCCAGTTCCATACCTTCTTTCTTTTGGAAATTTCCTTTGGAAAAATTTTGAGACAGAAAGCTTAATATTAATACCATCTCATGTATTTTGGGCTTATAGTCGTTTTGAATAGAACCAAATTAATCTTATTTTAAAATTATATCGCTCAGCAATAGCATGGATAATAATGTTTATTTTGCTTAAATGTAAAAACTAGGCAGTTTTACTAAGTGTACTCTGTCTTAAAGCGTATTCATATTTTTTTCATACAGCTGTGCAATCATATTGCTTCTGGGAAAAAGTGTCAGTATGTTGGAAACTGTTCCTTTGCTCATAGTCCTGAGGAGCGTGAAGTGTGGACTTACATGAAAGAGAATGGGAGTAAGTTGATGTTTCCCTGTGGCCTTGACGTCCATGAAATCTGGCTTGCCTGAAAGTTCCTTTCCTCTCTGTAAATAGGCCAGCTCCCGTGAACACAGAAAGCAGTTTGCCTTCTGAACAATTGCACCGTTTTATCCGTGGAGCAGAACCTGACATCTGAGCTGTGTCTGCTTAGATACACATGTCTAGGTCTGTGTCCCTTAACATCATAGATGTGTTCCCGGAAAACGGCCTGGGAAAGTTGGGTCCTTCTGTGACTGCTTCACTCGCTTCACCTGCTCCCCTTGTGGATAGTACCCCTGAGTCAGTCGGCTTAGAGCTGAAAGCTGCTTCAAGGAGCCCCTCCTGGGAGAACAGGCCCAGATTCAAAGGCCCGAGGAGAGAATGTTTATCTTGGTCATGCTTCAAGTTTGCTGTGGGAGTCTTTGAGAGGCGTCTCAGGCAGCCTCTCACTTTTGATCAAAAAATGTTTGACTGCAAGGATCGTTGTTCTTTAATCTTAACTGATGGAAATTTACCCCCTGCTTGTGGTCTGCAGTCTCTAGATTAGAAGAACCAGTCGGATTGAAGCATGTCACCTGCTGTGTTTCAACCATGTGAAAATTCAGTGCCTTGTGGGATGGGACTCCTTCTCACTGTCATGCTTAGAATAAGGACATGCAGCACTGGGGATAAATTTGGCCACACACACGCCTCTCTCCCTGGGGACATTTGGCAATGTCTGGAGACATTTTATGGTCATGACTTGCAGGGATGTGCTCCTGGCATCTATTGGGTAGAGGCCAGGGATGCTGTTAAACATCCTACAGTGCACAGGATGGCCCCGCACAGCAAAGAATTATCTGGCCTAGAGTGTCGGCAGTGCTGAGGTTGAGAAGCCTCGACTGTAGCCCTTGACAGTACCGTGGAAGACACTTGTTCTCACCATGGGGAGAGCTTACAGCCGCTGTCCAGGACCTGGTCATGGTTGTGTTGTAAATTGCACCCCAGCCTGTCAGTCGTCCTCTGGGAGGGAGCGTGGCTTGACGGATGGACTCCCATCAGGGTCAGAATCTCATTCCCAGTAGTGTATGTTTCTCATCTTTCTCAGTAAAGAGCGAGGAGCATATCAGCTCCAGGTCCCCCGAGCCGTGGTAGTAGCCTCGTGTGGTTATGGACAGTGATGACGAGTGTTAAACGCGGGACAACACGAAGCCTGCCGAGGCTTGCCTTTTAGCAGTACGCTTAAATGGTTCTGAGCATTACACACCCCCAAGTGTCTTGCAAGTGCAGGGAGGAGTTAATCAATCTTGAAAACTATTGTTTGCGGTCTGACAGTCCTGACTTTGCCGCTTGCCCGTGAGCGTTTACCTGCTGCGGGGCCCTGGACCATCTCCATGTCTAATGGAATCAGTCTCCATTCAGCCCTCTCACTTTTCTTTTGAAAATGTAATTCCGCTGTTAGAAAAAGTGTGCATGATCTTGCCTGTATCAAAGTGGTCTATTTAAATCTTTGCTGCTGAAAGTGATTCATTTTTCTTTAGTACAAGATATGGAGCAGTTTTATGAACTCTGGCTCAAGAGTCAAAAAAATGAAAAAAGTGATGATGTAGCTAGTCAGTCAAACAAGGAAAACGGAAAACAGATTCACATGCCGACAGATTACGCCGAGGTCACCGTGAGTACTGTTGACTGCGGCCTCTCCTTTCCTTCCGAGCCGCTGCTGGAGCCTGTCTCTCCTTTCCCTCTTTCTCCAGAACCTGGTTCCCTCCCTCATGCCCCCCTCCCCCTGTATCTTCATCTTCTCTCTCCACTGGGTCCCTGCCATTAGCTTAAGTCTCCTCATTCTAAAAATCCTTTCTTTGCTCCTTTTTCTGACTTTGGAGCCAGAGAATTGTGAGTGTGGGTCCTGGTTCCTCCCCTTACCAGCCTGTGACCCTGGGCAGATGATTGAACGTCTCCGAGTGGCGGTGTGACGGGAAGTGAAGTATACTGAGTCTGTGACACTTGTCCCAGTGCCGGGCCACAGGAGGTACCCGGACGTCCCCCTGTCTCTCCTGACTGGCCCGCGCTCTGGCCTCTGTGTCCAGGGTTCTATGCGGACGTTAGTCACCTGTGGCCTTTTACTGTTTTTGTTGTCTTTTAAATTTTTCAAAAAAGTAAAGAGGATAATATAATGAATATCTTGAGCCCTCTGTCCCAGGTGAACTGATGTTAACGGTTGTATTTGCTTTTGTAAAATAAATAAATGTTGCAGATAAAGTTGGCACCCCATTTGTCCCCCTTCCCAGAGGGACCAGATCCAGTGTGTGTTTTTCCAGGCCATGTTTACCCATCTTTGACATATTTATTCTTAACCTCCAGTTCTGCCTGGCATGTTTTTTTAAAATGACATAGGCACATGTGTCCACTACGCTGCTGCTCGTTTCTCATTTTGTTTTTTGGCAGCTCTCCATGTTGATGCATTCGGGTCCAGGTCACGTCCATGGCCTGGCCTTGCCCCATTTCTCTACTCGTGACGGGCCCTGGGAACTCCTCCCTCTCTGCTGAAGCTCCATGCAGGTTCCCTTGCCACATTTTCTTACGGGCTCCTCTGGTTCCCGGAGCAGGGTCACCAGACTTGCTGGGTCGTGAGATTTACCTGGGGTGTTTAATAAGCCGGACTCTTCATCTGCACCCCAGACATACTGAGTCCGAGTCTCAGGGGCAGTCTCCAGCTATCTGTTCTTATCCCGTGTTGCAGAGGATTCTGACCCAAGGCATTTGGGAAATGCTACCACACTGGGAGCTTGCGTCTGTGGCCACGCTTACACCCCCATACCCGAGCTCCTTCTGGGCAGGTGTGGGCCCCGGGCAGTGTCCTCCCAGCATGTGTACTTCCCTGGCGCCTGGCCAAAGGCCTGGCCCACAGTGGCAGCTCAGGTCCTGTGTCCTGAAGGGAGTTGCTGCCTGTCCCTCTGCAGTTGGCGAGCCCTGGGCTTCCCCGTCCTCTCTGCTTTTCCTCATGGGGTTCCTCCTTCCCACAATCCTTGTGTGAGCCTGCCCCTTGTCCTTCCCACAGACGTCCTTTTTGCACACCAGTTCTGACCACCTGCTTGCCCAGGACGTCCTGGACGCCTGCTCGGATCCTTGGCCCCTGTTCTCTGCTTCCAGTGTTCTGGCACGCCTCCCAGTGTTGGGGTCCTTTCCTTGGTCCCAGTTCTGACTGAGTTTTATATTCTTGCCTGACTCCCCACCTACACGGGCTCCCGAGAATACGGTCTGGGGCGAGTGGTTTCTAGTCCCCCTGGTGCCCTGAACAGCGTGTGACACCTCGAGGGACACAGCCAGCACCCACTGACGGACGCGTGTCTCTGTGCACCTTAGGTGGACTTTCACTGCTGG
The DNA here is from genome assembly GCF_021613505.1 of Equus quagga. Lineage (NCBI taxonomy): Eukaryota > Metazoa > Chordata > Mammalia > Perissodactyla > Equidae > Equus > Equus quagga. Next base: position 9,639,777 of record NC_060273.1, on the reverse strand, counting down.
ATGTGTGGGAAGAACTGTAACAGCGAGAAGCAGTGGCAAGGCCACATCTCCTCGGAGAAGCACAAAGAGAAGGTTTTCCACACCGAAGACGACCAGTACTGCTGGCAGCACCGCTTTCCAACAGGATATTTTAGTATTTGTGATAGGTGCGTAGCTTTCCTAAACCTCCCCCTGAAAACTGCTGACCCCGTGTGACCCTCACGCTCGTTATGTCAGTAGACAGAGACCATCTGGGTGACAAAGTCTCGTAATACTGGAGGCTTCGATTTGGGCTCAAGGTTTTAGTTCCTTTTGAACATTTCTTCAGTCTCCTGTGGTTACATGAAAAGATTTCCCGGTCTGCCGACACTGGTGAGAAATGTCTGAAGGTAACTGAAGAGAGAAGCGTGTTCGTTCAGATTTGCCCAAATGATCTGCGAGTTCTCAGTAGGGATCACCTCACCCTTCACCACGACCTTTCTTGTCGCAGATGCTCATCAGCTTTGACACTGCCTTTAAATTCAATTTCAAGTGTAAATTTGGAACTTACTCAGGTCAGAGGAGAATGTTAGTGTCACTCCTTTAAGTTTACTTAGAAGAGTTTTCAGTGAAAAACTAGATAATTTTGAATTGTTCTTCATTTTGTTAAATCACTGTTTATATTTAATTTCCATATTTAGACCCATATGATACTTAAAACCATTGAAGACATCTTTTGTTTTGTTTTTAAAGATTGGCACCTGAGCTAACATCTGTTGTGAATCTTTTTTTTTTTTCTTCTCCCCAAAGCCCCCAGTACATAGTTGTACATTCTAGTTGTACGTTCTTCTGGCTCTGCTATGTGGGACACCACCTCAGCATGGCTTGTTGAGTGGTGCCATGTCCACACTCAGGATCCAAACCGGCAAAACCCTGGGCCGCCAAAGCCGAGCACATGAACTTAACCACTCGGCCACGGGGCCGGCCCCGAAGACGTCTTTTACTTAATGCCACTTCTGATTTCTTTCTACTGCAACAGGAAGGACTGTAGTCTTTTTTTCCCCATCAGTCAGCGTTTTTCATTAAATACATTTAAATAGTTGACGAATTTCTCTATTGTGGATGTCCAGACTGTAAAATATTCTTTTTTTTTTTTAGGCCTAAGACTTTGAACTAAAAGTTTTATGCAAATCATAAAGCTAGTGAAGTGCAGATTTTTATGAACAACTTGTGGGTGTTCACCGAGCTGACTTGTCTTAACAGGTATATGAATGGTACCTGCACGGAAGGAAGCAGCTGTAAATTTGCACACGGAAATGCTGAACTTCACGAGTGGGAGGAAAGAAGAGATGCCCTAAAGATGAAGCTCAACAAAGCAAGAAAAGATCACTTAATTGCCCCAAACGATAATGACTTTGGAAAATATAGTTTTTTGTTTAAAGATTTAAACTAATATGCTGGCTTTTATGTATGTTACCTAATCAGAGCATTGACCAGAAAAATTGAAAGTGTTCTAAGGCACGTAGCAGAGGAGCTGCAGACTTTCTGCTTGTATTGGCGTCTATCGTCCCTCCTGAGCAGCAACCCACAGTAGGTAGGAAAACGGGCTGTTTGACGGGTCTGGCCATGCTCTCACGGCACCGTTGGCATCAAGTGGCGAAGTGACCGCCACCCAGTTGCCATCTGTTGAACAGACTTTTGGATGAAGTGTGTTGGGTAAGAGGATAAGGTTATGTCTAGGACGACTCCTTGAGTTGGTCCTTCAGATAAGAACCATGATGATGAGAGAATAAACACTGTATTAGGATCAGAACACATGATGGATGAAATTCTTTACACATTTTAAGTGGAACGAATTTGTTTAATATAATAAAGTTTGCTACTTATCTGTACGTAGGTTGCTAAAAAGGATTTTCTTAACTCAGATTTTAAGCCAAATAACCATTTAACACTAGTATACGTTAAATGGGGTATTTTTCTGTATTTGTATGTTTCACTATAATAAGGGAACTGAGGATAATGTGCATTGAGAATATTTTGAAAAATAATCAGTTGACTCAAATTTTATTTCTTGGTCTTTTGCTGTTTAAATGATGATTTTGAAAGATTACACTTGTACTGTTGGTATTGTGTAGTGTATGGACCAATATTGCCTGTAATAAAGATTTTATATATAGATGTCTTTCATTTTCTCACGTGGTCCTTTCCTGACAAAGAATCGAGACCGGGTGCTAAATTCACAAGGTTTGGGGTTTTTTAAAAAACATTTTTATTTAAGCATTTAGTGGCAGAATGCAAATGAGAGGGCCACGAAAACACCTTTTGTCTCTGTGCCGCTCCCTTCTGGATTTGGCTGAATAAGAGGCTTCTCTGAACAACCGACACGCTGACTCCTCTGGGAGCTCCTCTGCGCTTCACGCTGATGACTGGCTGACGGGCAGTCAGCTGAGACGTGGGCTGTGGCCTCCACAGAGGCAGCCGTTTAGCACAACGCCCTTGGTAGAGCCACTTTGGTTGTTGAAAGACCACTGAAGACCTGGTCGGGAGGAGGAGAAAGTGGTAGAGGGGAGAGGAAAGGAAAAAAAAAAGAGGAAAACGCCAACCCTGTATTAATAGCTGAGGAAACAGTACTAATAGGTGTGGCTACTCGGACACGTTTTTCTCCACAGGGTGGTTTTTTTCAACAAATAAGAAATGGAGATACAATTCACATAACAAACTTTACTTTTTAAAGTGTGTACAATTCAGGGGCTGGCTCCATGGCTGAGTGGTTAAGTTCACACGCTCTGCTGCAGCGGCCCAGGGTTTCGTGGGTTTGAATCCTGGGCGTGGGCGTGGACGTGGCACCGCTCATCAAGCCACGCTGAGGCAGCGTCCCACATGCCACAACCAGAAGGACCCACAACTAAGAATATACAACTATGTACCAGGGGGCTTTGGGGAGAAAAAGGAAAAAACAATCTTTCAAGTGTATACAATTCAGTGCTTTTTAGTATATTCAAAAATGTGCTAAATCACAATGAATTTTAGAATATTTTCTTTACCTAAAACCCCCCCCCCCCCACCCCAATCTGCCTACTCCCCCTGCCTCTCAAACTGTAGACAACCACTCGTCTGCTTTCTGTATGGATTTGCTTGTTCTGGACATCTCATACAAGTGGAATCAAAATATGTGGCAATCTGTGGCCTTTTGAGACTGGCTTCTTTCACTTAGTATGTTTTTAAAATCCATCCATGTTGTAGCATGTGTCAGTACTTCATTCCTTTTCATTGCCAAATAATACTCTGTTTTACGGATACACCATGTTTTGTTTATCCATTTCTCCGTTGATGGGCGTTTGGGTGGTTTCCCTTTTGGCTCTTCTCAATAGGAACACTCACATGCAAGTTTCGTTGGTTGCAACAAGCTCCCCCATCATCCCGGGAGAGGCTGCAGGTGGATGCTTCCCCTGCCCAGCCCTCTGTGATGGAGGCGCCCCGGGCAGGCAGGCCAGTGCTGCAGGTCCTCGCCCCTCTCCATCACCCTGATCCTGAGGACTGTTTGCATCGAGTCCCCAATGTCTGTTTCCACTTAGTTCCAGGAACCTGGATCAAATGGGAAACTGAAGGAGAGCACATTCTCTGGGTAGTTGGTGCAGGTTTCAAACCCTCTTTAGTTGGCCTGGAGAGATTAGAATACAGGCTTCTTGTGAGTATTTGTTGCAAGCGATGAATGCCAATTTCCGGAAAGCCAATTCTGGGGTCTTCATACAAAGTCTCCAAGAAACAACCACCATTGGTCTAGAGTACTCAGGCTCAGGGTGTGGGCTTCGTTCCCACGTTACCCGCCATCCTGTACCTTGTTAGGCATGTCCCATTTTGTAAGTAAATGCTTGGAAGCTTTAGAAATTAAGGAGCGTTATTTCTCTCTGGTTCTAAGAAAGGATTAATATCTGGGAGATATATATATAACCTTTCCCCCGCCCTCTACTCAAACTCCAACTTGGCCATAGTATAAAAAGTGGCCACGAAAGCTCAGATACTGGTCGATGTGGGCAAGTTAGGGCTGACCTAGCCTTGAAGAGAAGTGCAGTCTGACTCGGGTGTATTCTGAAATGAACTGATCATTGTTTCAGAACATCCTGGTGCCAGCACAGCAGCCAGATGTCTAGAAAGAGAAGAGGAAAGGAACTAAGCTTTTATTAATCCGGGGTGGTTTCCTGGCCTGTAGGATACTGCCCTATATCGCCGCAAGGTATTGTGGGTCTCATGAGATAACCCACAGGAAGTAAAAGTACTTTGAACCTTATAAAGCCCTGTGCAAACGACAGGTGTCTTATGGAGGCGTAGGACAGATTCTGTCCTGGCAACCTACAGTGAATGGAGACGGGTGACTTTTGACCATATTTGTTTTCATTAGTAACATACCATATAACTCAAATCCACGTAAAGCATTCAAGAGAACCAGAAATGGTAAATAAGGAAGTTAATACAAAAAAACCAAATATATTTTCTCTCTGCTTAACTTCTTTAAACAAGATTATATAAAACAATGTAACACTGTATTATTGTTTGTAATATAATAGATTTTAAAAAGTAATAGCACAAAAAAGGGAGGGAACAGAGCTATATTGGAGCAGTTTCTACATCTTACTGGAATTAAGTTAGTATAAATCCAAAATAGAAAGTCTGAAATTCTCAAAAAATGTATATCGTAATCCCTAGAGCAACCACGAAGAAGATAACTAGAAAACAAAGTTTAAAATCATTAAAGGAATTAATGGTGCACTAGAAAATATCCACTTAATACAAAAGGAAATAAAGAAGGAACAAAAAAGATGAGACAGAGAAAACAAATAGCAAAATGCAGGGTGTAAATGAGCTAGCAACATTCCGGGGCTCGGTGCTGGACACACTGAACGCTCCGTCCACCCACAAGGCAGCCACCGGTGGATGCATCTTCCATCCCTGGAAACCTGGCTCCAGGCTCACACAGCTGACGTGTGGCAGAGGTGGGGGCTCACCGTAGCTCTCAGCCTTGCTTCTTGTTTGTTCTGCACCCGGCATCACAGAGCCTCAGTTCCCTCGGTTTGATTCGCCTGGTTTCTAGTTCCTGACAGTGGAAGTCCCGTTCTGCTCCGCAGCCCCAGCAGCTGGGGAATTATGGACACTCCCTTCGCCCCAGCTGCACGTGTCCCTCTGTCTCACGGAAAACAATTCCTTCGTGTCACCCTCGAATCACATTTCATCCCTCACCGACCTGTCCTTTTTAATCACAAAAGTTATTTATAAAGGACTCCACATTTAGAGTCAGAGAAGACTGAGAGTCAGCAGCCCGTCACTGGAGCAGCTCCTGCGCCCCGCGCCTGCGCAGACTCCCTAGACGGGGGGGGGGGGCCGGGGGGGGGGGGGGGGG